>NC_057806.1:533680726-533942990 GCF_018294505.1 Triticum aestivum | reverse complement strand
GGCAGCCGGCTCTGCCTCGGCTGCGTGGCGGCGTTCGGCGGCAGCGGCCGGGTCTGTGGCGACACACCATCTCACCTCGGATCGGCGGTGGCGACATGGAGGGCCTGGTGGTTGGGTCAGCACCATGCGGGTTGTGCCCTCCGGACAGATCTGATCTGGCCGGTGCAGCCTGCTCGTTGTGCGGCGGCTCAGATCGGCGGCGACCCGTGCACACATCACATGATGGAGGTTCTTCGAGCGGATCCGGGTGAAAACCTTGTGCTAGGCTTGATGCCATGACCGGCGTTGGTGGCACCATGTTGTGTCATTACCTTCTTGAAGGCATCGCCGTGGAGAAGCTCTAGACCTCTATCCGCTACCTACGGGGGAAACCCTAGATCAGTTGATCGGATGACGGCGGCGCGTTGGTGTCGCTTCCTCCTTGGGGGCGTCATTCTTGGAGGCGTACACGGGATCGAGGGACCAGAGGGCGCCTTTTTGGTGGAGCGGTGCTTCATCATTCACATTGATGACGGCGGATCTCGGCGGCGTGGTGCAGTGGAGACTCGGCGCTCGATGCGCGGTGATGGACTCGCGCAGGTGGTGGTTGTTGTTTGGCGTCAAGGTGGCGTCGATGACGGAGTGACCTGACAAGGTAGAAGTCTCAATATCTGCTCTGAAGACGGACCTGTGGAAGATGGCGGCGACGGCACATGTGAGTGGGTCAGACCAGTTTATGCCCCAGACCCGGTATGTGGCTCGGCTGGGGCTTCTGCCTTTTGATGATAGGATTACGTGAGTAGTCTGGGTATGTGGCCCAGGTAGCACCCCTGCATCATTTGGATAGGAGTAGTGGCATATATTGCCAAGATGGCGGATTCAGGCATATTGTTGTAATACTTTGTAAGGTCCTCGAGAATAATCAATAAAATGACCGTATGCATCTCCCAGATGCAGAGTCCGGGGATCATCCTCCTTTTCTAAAAAAAAGCAGGCTGCAAGTTCAGCTTGCAAGGGATTTGCGCAGTTAACCAGGCTTCTGCAAGCCGAGAAAATAATGGCACCGTCGCTATCGCGCAGTACCATGCCCGCACCTACCTTTCCAGAAGCTTCATAGTAGGACCCATCAACATTTAATTTTACACGACCTTGGGTTGGAGGTTGCCATTTGATGGGGAGAGACTGAGTGCCCTCTGCATGTGATAGCAGCGGCAGCCGTCCTCCATCATCAGTCACCATTTTACCTTTAACAAGATCACTTGTAGGATACCTCTTGACAGCGAGCAACGACGATTCATAGCTGAGTAAGAATCGACAAGATACTTCAATGGGGCAGACGTTTGTCGTGGACGATTTCATTTCTAACGTGCCAAGAGTGCCAGAGTACCATCAACACTCGCATGCGATCATCGGCTCCCAGATTGTGCAGGACATCGAAGAGCCATTCAACGCTCGTAGGACGCACAATGGTTAAGTTCGGCAAATTCCAATGTTTGGCCATAGCTCGCCAGAGCTCCACCGCGCGGGGACATCTTTCGGCAAGTTCCAATGTTTGGCCATAGCTCGCCAGAGCTCCACCGCGCGGGGACATCTGCAAAACACATGGAACGTGTCCTCCCGCTCCATCACACATAGTGGACATGTATCAGTAATCTCCAGTTTTCGTGTCTTTTTATTAGCCCAAGTGGCCAATGAGTTTGATGCAAGCTTCCACGCAAATATACGCACCTTAGGCGGAGCAGGGCACCACCATATTAGTGCCCAGACGACATGTCGCCCGTCTGGTGCCCTGCTCGCTGCGACCGACGATGGTAGGAGTCGTTCGTTGAGGGCGAGACGATATGCACTCCGCACCGAGAAGACGTCGGTACGCTCCGCCGCCCATGCAATAAAATCACCAGCTTGACTTGAAGAAGATTTAATCTTCAATATCTCCATGACGTCCACATGCAAGAAGTGTTGCTGGAGAAGAGGTACGTCTCAATTGCCATGGTCGTCCAAGAGTTGACTGACTCGCCGTAGTCGATAGCGCCCTTGCTGGGAGATCGGGCCTCGTGCAATCGGGTGCGGAAATCCATTGATCTTGCCAGATGCGGACCGACACGCCGTCCCCAATGCGCCAAATTAACCCTTTCTTAAGGAGGTCGAGGCCGTGTACAATAGACTGCCATGTCAAAGACGCATTGCCGGAGAAGACTGTATCCTCCAGGCGCCCATTGGGGTAGTATCGAGCCTTGAGAACCTGCGCGCACAAGCTGTCAGGGTTAGAGAGAGGTCGCCAAACTTGTCGGGCAAGCAAGGCTTGATTGAAAAGCCGAAAATCCCGGAAGCCAAGCCCGCCCTGCTCTTTTGGCCTGATCATAGCATCCCATGCCCTCTAGTGGGTCTTTCTTCTTCCTTCCTTCCCTCCCCACCAAAAATTCCTAACCATGCGAGTAAGATCATCACAGACGCTACGAGGAAGCCGAAACACCCCCATCAAATATGTGGGTAAGGACTGCGCGACGGCTTTAATAAGAATTTCTTTCCCTCCTTGTGATGTACCTTCACCCCACATTAGAATTCTCTTTATGAGTTGTTTCTGTACACTCTGGAAATGTCCCTTGGACATGCGTCCTGTAGGTGTAGGTAATCCCAGGTATCATTCCTCAAAATTCATATTTTGTACCTGCAATGCTTGGGTGACTGCAGCTTGGTCCTCAGGCCGGCATCTACCGTCAAAAAGTATCGAGCACTTTGAAGGATTTATGAACTGTCCAGTAGTTCTCTCATAAGTAGCCAAGGCATCTTTGATCTCCAAAGCCTCTGCTGTCGTGGCACGGAAAAACAATAGAGTGTCGTCCGCGAATAGTAAATGAGAAATGCCAGGCGCCCGGGGACATACTCGCACTGGGGTGATCTGTCTCTGTTGTACCTTTTGTTTCAGGATAGCATCAAGTCCTTCAGCCACAAACAAAAATAAGAATGGTGATATTGGGTCTCCCTGCCGTAATCCACATGACGATGTGAACAAATCCAAGTTGGCTCCGTTGACTTTAACACTATATGTCACCGAGGTCACGCACGTCAAAAAGAATGCTATCTGTAGAAGAATGTTCCTCTAATAAACAGTGAAATGCACCATTGTCCCATAAACACGGGATAATTCAGTCGACAAACTAAATTTGCATGTGTAGGTGATACATTGTCAGATTTCGAAGGGGTTTGCGATGAGGTGTTCCTGCGAGGGGCTTTCAGCAAAATACATTGCCCTCCCATTGTCTGACTCCTCCCCACGGTGAACTTTTCACGTGGTTAACCCATCGAGAAGAAAAACCTTCTCAACAAAAAAGGTGAACTTCGCGAACAAAAATGAACCTTTAAAAAAAGAAGTGAATTTCCCATGTTGTCGAAGTAAATTTTACGACAAAAGGTGCACTTCCCACAAGGAAGAAGTGAAATCCCCGATAAACATGCGAACATCTTGCGTGCAATAACTGAACTTTTTGCATGGAACTACGCTTGTCACACTATTATTTATGGGAAGGAAAAATGCTCTCACCTAATAACAAAGGATACTCTCAATACGATTGCCACGTATCACCATGATTTGCTTGCGGAATTGGACGCACCACACACAAAAAAACTGCCCTCGGGAATGTATGCTCTACATCATTTCCAAAAAAACACCATGCATGCTAGTAAAATTATATCCAAACCATTTTTTACTTCAAAAATTGAACCAATTCCCCCGTTAAACCTACATGCTGTGTATGGCAATATCATCCCAATCCTGGACATGAAGTTTTTGCACCCGAGCTCATATGCACCCTTTTGAACAGAAAAATAAAAAATCCTGAAATATTTTGGAAACAAACTTTGACGAATTCTGAACATGTGTGCAAAATTTCATGAAGAAACAACATTCCAAAATGCTTCCATAAAAGACAATTTTGACACTCGTTGCCGTAAAAAAAATTGATGCTCCGAGAAAGAGACTTTTTGGAGCATCAAATTTGTCTTTTTATGGAAGCATTTTTGGAATGTTGTGTCTTCATGAAATTTAGCATGCATATTCAGAATTTGTCAAAGTTTGTCTCCAAAGAAATTCAGATTTTTTGGATTTTGTTTACTATTTTTTCAGTTTTACTGTTCACAAGGGTGCATATGAACTCGTGCGTAGAAGGGTACTTTCGCCCAATCCTGTTGTATCTCCCACCCTAGGATTTCATGGTTTGGTGTGCCTAGGTCTCAGTCGTAGACTTAACCAAATCTCAGTCAAGTGGCATAATATATAAAAAGAGAAAAACTGTGTGGGGGGGGGGGGATTTGTACGAATTTCCATGCAAGATCGAAGGAATATAACATCGACTGAGGCATAATGGAGTCTCATTCGACTGAGACTTAGCAAAACTGCTCGTGGTTTGTAGTTTCAAAAATGCCAATGCTAGGCGTCGACGCCGGCCCAACGTTTTGACGGGTCGCACGCTAGCCGTCGGATTGGCCCGTCGCGAGTCATTGGTGTTGGGGAACACAGTAATTTCAAAAAAAATTCTACGCACATGCAAGATCCATCTAGGTGATGCATAGCAACGAGAGGGGAAGAGTATGTCCACGTACCCTCGTAGACCGAAAGCGGAAGCGTTATGACAACGCGGTTGATGTAGTCATACGTCTTCAGGATCCGACCGATCCTAGCACCAAAGATACGACACCTCCGCGACCTACACACGTTCAGCTCGGCGACGTCCCACGAACTCTAGATCCAGTTGAGGTCGAGGGAGAGTTTCGTCAGCACGACGGCGAGATGACGGTGATGATGAAGTTACCGACGCAGGACTTCGCCTAAGCTCTACAACGATATGACCGAGGTGGAAATCTGTGGAGGGGGGCACCGCACACAGCTAAACAATCAACTTGTGTGTCTATGGGGTGCCCCCCTCCCCCGTATATAAAGGAGTGGAGGAGGGGGAGGGCCGACCTCTATGGCGCACCCCAAGGGGGGATTCCTACCCCTACTATGAGTAGGTTTCCCCCCTTTCCTAGTCCAACTAGGAGGGGGAAGGAAGGGAAGAGGGAGAGGAAGGAAAGGAGGGCCGCCCCCCTCCCCAACTCGGATTGGGCCTTGGGGGGGGGGGGCGCCCCACCACTTGGCCGCCTCCTCCTCTCTTCCTCATGGCCCATAAAGACCCATTAATCCCACGGGGGTTCCGGTAACTCCCCGGTACTCCGGTATATGCCCGAACTCATCCGAAACCATTCCGGTGTCCAAACATAACCTTCCAATATATCAATCTTCATATCTCGACCATTTCGAGACTCCTCGTCATGTCCGTGATCACATCCGGGACTCTGAACTACCTTCGGTACATCAAAACACATAAACTCATAATACCGATCGTCACTGAACATTAAGCATGCGGACCCTACGGGTTCGAGAACTATGTAGACATGACCGAGACTCATCACCGGTCAATAACCAATAGCGGAACCTGGATGCTCATATTGGTTCCTACATATTCTACGAAGATCTTTATCGGTCAAACCGCATAACAACATACGTTGTTCCCTTTGTCATCAATATGTTACTTGCCCGAGATTCGATTGTCGGTATCTCAATACCTAGTTCAATCTCGTTACCGGCAAGTCTCTTTACTCGTTCCGTAATGCAACATCTCGTAACTAACTCATTAGTCATATTGCTTGCAAGGCTTATAGTGATGTGCATTACCGAGAGGGCCCAGAGATACCTCTCCGATACACAGAGTGACAAATCCTAATGTCGATCTATGCCAACTCAATAAACACCATCGGAGACACTTGTAGAGCATCTTTATAGTCACCCAGTTATGTTGTGACGTCTAATAGCACACTAGGTGTTCCTTCGGTATTCGGGAGTTGTATAATCTCATAGTCATAGGAACATGTATAAGTTAAGGAGAAAGCAATAGCAGTAAACTAAATGGTCAAAGTGCTAAGCAACGGATGGGTCAAGTCAATCACATTATTCTCTAATGATGTGATCCCGTTCATCAAATGACAACTCTTGTCCATGGCTAGGAAACTTAACCATCTTCGATTAACGAGCTAGTCAAGTAGAGGCATACTAGTGACACTTATTTTGTCTATGTATTCACACATGTACTAAGTTTCTGGTTAATACAATTCTAGCATGAATAATAAACATTTATCATAATATAAGGAAATATAAATAACAACTTTATTATTGCCTCTAGGGCATATTTCCTTCAGTCTCCCACTTGCATTAGAGTCAATAATCTAGATTACATAGTAATGATTCTAACACCCATGGAGTCTTGGTGCTGATCATGTTTTGCTCGTGAGAGAGGCTTAGTCAACGGGCCTGAAACATTCAAATCCGTATGTATATTGCAAATCTCTATGTCTTCCTCCTTGACTTGATCGCGGATGGAATTGAAGCATCTTTTGATGTGCTTGGTTCTCTTGCGAAATCTGGATTCCTTTGCCAAGGCAATTGCACCAGTGTTGTCACAAAAGATTTTCATTGGACCCGATGCACTAGGTATGACACCTAGATCGGATATGAACTCCTTCATCCAGACTCCTTCATTTGCTGCTTCCGAAGTAGCTATGTACTCCTCTTCACATGTAGATCCCACCACGACGCTTTGCTTGGAACAGCACCAACTGACAACTCCACCATTCAATAAAAATATGTATCCTGTTTGTGACTTAGAGTCATCTGGATCAGTGTCGATGTTTGCATCGACGTAACCGTTTACGACGTGCTCTTTGTCACCTCCATAAACGAGAAACATATCCTTAGTCCTTTTCAGGTATTTCAGGATGTTCTTGACCGCTGTCCAGTGATCCACTCCTGGATTACTTTGGTACCTCCTTGCTAAACTAATAGCAAGGCACACATCAGGTCTGGTACACAACATTGCATACATGATAGAACCTATGGCTGAAGCATAGGGAATGACTTTCATTTTCTCTCTATCTTCTAAAGTGGTCAGGCATTGAGTCTGACTCAACTTCACACTTTGTAACACAGGCAAGAACCCTTTCTTTGCTTGATCCATTTGAACTTCTTCAAAACTTTGTCAAGGTATGTGCTTTGTGAAAGTCCAATTAAACGTCTTGATCTATCTCTATAGACCTTGATGCCGAATATATAAGCAGCTTCACCGAGGTCTTTCATTGAAAAATTCTTATTCAAGTATCCTTTCATGCTATCAAGAAATTCAGTATCATTTCCGATCAGCAATATGTCATCCACATATAATATCAGAAATGCTATAGAGCTCCCACTCACTTTCTTGTAAATACAAGCTTCTCCAAAAGTCTTTATAAAACCATATGCGTTGATCACACTATCAAAGTGTATATTCCAACTCCGAGAGGCTTGCACTAGTCCATAAATGGATCGCTGGTGCTTGCACACTTTGTTAGCACCTTTTGGATCGACAAAACCTTCTGGTTGCATCATATACAACTCTTCTTTAAGATATCCATTAAGGAATGCAATTTTGACATCCATTTGCCAAATTTCATAATCATAAAATGCGGCAATTGCTAACATGATTCGGACGGACTTAAGCATCGCTACGGGTGAGAAGGTCTCATCATAGTCAACTCCTTGAACTTGTAGAAAACCTTTTGCAACAAGTCGAGCTTTGTAGACAGTAACATTATCGTCAGTGTCAGTCTTCTTCTTGAAGATCCATTTATTCTCTATGGCTTGCCGATCATCGGGCAAGTCAACCAAAGTCCATACTTTTTCTCATACATGGATCCCATCTCAGATTTCATGGCCTCAAGCCATTTTGTGGAATCTGGGCTCATCATCGCTTCCTCATAGTTCGTAGGTTCGTCATGGTCAAGTAACATGACCTCCAGAACAGGATTACCATACCACTCTGGTGCGGATTTGACTTTGGTTGACCTACGAGGTTCGGTAGTAACTTGATCAGAAGTTTCATGATCATCATCATTAGCTTCCTCACTTACTGGTGTTGGAATCACTAGAACTGATTTCTGTGATGAACTACTTTCCAATAAGGGAGCAGGTACATTTACCTCATCAAATTCTACTTTCCTCCCACTCACTTCTTTCAAGAGAAACTACTTCTCTAGAAAGGATCCATTCTTAGCAACGAATATCTTGCCTTCGGATCTGTGATAGAAGGTGTACCCAACAGTCTCCTTTGGGTATCCTATGAAGACACATTTCTCCGATTTGGGTTCGAGCTTATCAGGTTGAAACTTTTTCACATAAGCATCGCAGCCCCAGACTTTAAGAAACGACAACTTGGGTTTCTTGTCAAACCACAGTTCATAAGGTGTCGTCTCAATGGAGTTTGATGGTGCCCTATTTAATGTGAATGCAGTCGTATGATACGTCCATTTTGCATCATGCTTTTATATCGATATTTATTGCATTATGGGCTATTATTACACATTATGTCACAATACTTATGCCTATTCTCTCTTATTTTACAAGGTTTACATGAAGAGGGAGAATGCCGGCAGCTGGAATTTTGGGCTGGAAAAGGAGCAAATATTAGAGACCTATTCTGCACAGCTCCAAAAGTCCTGAAACTTCACGGAAGTCATTTTTGGAATTAATAAAAAAATACTAGACAAAGAATCCACCAGAGGGGTCCCACACCCTGGCCACGAGGGTGGGGGCGCACCCTACCCCCTGGGCGCGCCCCCTGCCTCATGGGACCCCTGGTGGCCCTCTGATGCCCATCTTCTGCTATATGAGGTCTTTCATCCAAGAAAAAATCATAAGCTATCTCACGGGACGAAACTCCGCCGCCACGAGGCGGAACCAATCTAGGGCTCCAGCGAAGCTGTTCTGCCAGGGAAACTTCCCTTTGGGAGGGGGAAATCATCACCACCGTCATCATCATCGATCCTCTCATCGGGAGGGGGTCAATCTCCATCAACATATTCACCAGAACCATATCATCTCAAACCCTGGTTCATTTCTTGTATCCGATCTTTGTATCCAAACCTCAGATTGGTACATGTGGGTTGCTAGTAGTGTTCATTACTCCTTGTAGTTGATGCTAGTTGGTTTACTTGGTGGAAGATCATATGTTCAGATCCATTATGCATATTAATACCCCTCTGATTATGAACATGAATATGCTTTGTGAGTAGTTACGTTTGTTCCTGAGGACATGGGAGAAGTCTTGCTATAAGTAGTCATGTGAATTTGGTATTCGTTCGATATTTTGATGAGATGTATGTTGTCATCCCTCTAGTGGTGTCATGTGAACGTTGACTACATGACACTCACCATTTTTCGGGCCTAGAGGGAGGCATTGGGAAGTAATAAGTAGATGATGGGTTGCTAGAGTGACAGAAGCTTAAACCCTAGTTTATGTGTTGCTTCGTAAGGGGCTGATTTGGATCCATATGTTTCGTGCTATGGTTAGGTTTACCTTAATATTTCTGTTGTAGTTACGGATGCTTGCCCTTACAAACTCCTTGGTTCAACTCCACAATCTTGTCGGAGGCTCCCAAGTGACACCTAGCCATTCTAGGAGACACCACTCTCCAAGAAGTAACAAATGGTGTGTTGATGATGAACTCCTTGCTCTTGTGCTTCAGATGATAGTCTCCCCAACACTCAACTCTCTCTCACAGGATTTGGATTTGGTGGAAAGAAGATTTGAGTGGAAAGCAACTTGGGGAAGGATAGAGATCAAGATTCATATGGTTGGACTGGAATATCCTGACCTCAACACAAGTGTGGGTGGTTCTCTCTCAGAAAATGTGTATTGGAAGTGTAGGTATGTTTTGATGGCTTTCTCCATGAATGAAAAGTGGGTGGAGGGGTATATATAGCCTCCACACAAAATCTAACCGTTACACACAATTTGCCAAACTCGGTGGGACCGAATGGTTAAACTCGGTCGGACCGATTCAACAAACCTAGTGACCGTTAGGATTTTCGATCGGACTGAGATGCAACTCGGTAGGACCGATATGGTTAGGGTTAGGGCATAACGTAATCTCGGTGTGAACGAGGACCGATTTTGGTAATAAGCTAACCAGAGAGTTGGTCAGGTGAACTCGGTGGGACCGATTCACTCATCTCGGTGAGACCGAAATGTTACAAAAGGGAAATAGAGAGTTTACATTGCAATCTCGGTGGGACCGATCGCTCATCTTGGTAAGACCAAAACGTTACGAAGGGAAACAGAGAGATTACAATCCCATCTCGGTAAGACCGAGATCCCTATCGGTGAGACCGATTTGCTAGGGTTTGTGGCAGTGGCTATGACATTTGAAACTCGGTGGCGCCGAATAGAAAGAATCGGTGGGGCCAAGTTTGACTTTTGGTTTAGGTCATATGTGGATGTGGGAAGGTAGTTGAGGGTTTTGGAGCATATCACTAAGCATTTTGAGCAAGCAAGCCATTAAGCAACATCTCATCCCTCCTTGATAGTATTGGCTTTTCCTATAGACTCAATGTGATCTTGGATCACTAAAATATAAAATGTAGAGTCTTGAGCTTCAAGCTTGAGCCAAACTTTTTGTCCTTAGAATTTTGAGGGATCCACTTTCCTCATCCATGCCATGCCATTCATTGAGCTTTTCCTGAAATATTAATCTTGGAATAATGTTAGCTCAATGAGCTATATGTTGTTAGGAATTACCAAAACCACCCAGGGATAGTTGCACTTTCAATCTCCCCCTTTTTGGTAATTGATGACAACATATAGATCACAGCTTCGACAACTGATAATAAGAGTGAAAGATATTGTCGCTTTGAGAAGTATGTGAAAAGCAAGAGCTCCCCCTAAATTTGTGCATATCTTAAGATTTGCTTTGGACTGCAAATGCACAATGAGTTAGGATCATGGGTTACTCTTCCATGTCACATACATCTTGGTGGAGCGCTCAAAATGATAAGAATTAAATACATGCACTCATCACCAAGCAAAGTGAATGATCATATAAGGATAAGTTAGATAATATCATCTAACAAGCATAAGTGTAGCTTATGATCAACCACATGATCATCAATGTCTCACTGATAATAGCATAGTATCTCAAGCAATCAAAAGACAAACAAAGTTCAACCACCAAAGCAAGAGAGAATAAAAAGCAACGCTCTCTCTCGAAGCCTATGATCTATAAATTCCCCCCCCCTTTGGCAACAAGTTACCAAAAAGTTCATAGAAAATGCATAGCACTAGAACGTCTCTCGGGCTTGGTCTTCAGGTGGTCGTGTCCGGAGAACTCCAAGAACGAAGGCTTCACTTGATGTGGATGGAGCTGATGGAGTTGGTGCTGGAGCTAGTTGCGCTGAAGCTGTAGCTGGTGTAGATGAAGTGGCTCTAGTGTCTGGAATAGGCACTGCAGTTGATCTCTGATCTCGAGGCACTCTGGCAAATGCATCAGTGGTTGTTCTGCCCTTCCTCTCCTGCATATCATCTTGTAGCTGCTCCACAACTGACTGAATCTCAGTTACTTTGACATCTAAATCATAGAATTTTTTCTCCACGATTCTTTCCAAGCTCTCCTGGTTTTGAGTCAGGGTGGCCAACCCCTTCTCAATCCTTAGAGTGGATGCTATCAAATAACCAAGCTGGTCCTGCTTGCTTTTTAAAAAGTACTCAGATGCCTCCTCTTGAGTTGGCATCTTGACAGCCTTCTCTTTCTTTGCTTTCTCCTTCTTCTCTTGAGCTTGTACTGATGATGGTTCATTCTCATTCATCACAACTTGATTGTCCTCGAAGTCTGGGTAGATAGGCAAGTGTTCCTTATCCAACAGGTATGTGCCTATGCCCATCTTTGAGTTTATCAACTCCTGGATTTGTGGGGCATATCCACAACTTCTTTTCTGGTCAGCTGCAGTCCTCTTGATAGTCTCAACTATAAGGCTCATGACCTTGAACTTCTGTGGCACATCAAATATATGTAGCAAGTTAATTGCATGGCCTCTGATCATTCTGTGATCAGCAGACTTGGGCAAGAGAGTGTGCCTAAGGATCCAATTGATTGTAGGCAGCCCTGACAGCAAGTGTTTTACTGACCCAAACTGGTGAGTCTCAAGATCATCTTCAGGAATGTCCTTGTACATGTTTGCCATAGAGTTATGATCCATCTTCTTCTTGGAATAGACATCCAAGTCATCTTCTTCTTCCTTAGGAGCATTGATCAGATTTGCCCATTCCTCAATAGTTGAGTGGTACCTTGTACCTTCAGACATCCATACTATCCTGCTATCTGGATAGAAGTGTGTTGTGGAGTAGAATTGCATTATGAGCTCCTCATTCCACTTTGTGAGCTTCTGCCCAACAAAGTCTGCAACTCCACAAGCACTGAAGCTGTCAAACACACTAGGATAGTGTTCCTCATTTTCCTTGATATACTTCCACTCGACCCACCTCATTTCACACACTATAGGCTTCTTGTCCAACAACATTGTCTCATAGAAGTCATGTTGTTCCTTTGTGTGGAACCTGTAATCAACAGCAGTCCTTCTCCTGCTACCATATGGATCTGTCTCTCTCCATAGCCTCAACCCTGAGTCTCTCCTGATCTTCATGTTCTCAGCCACAGGATGAGCATCATTGTGGTCTGGAATCTTGGGTTTGAGCTTTCTCAGGACTTGTCCTTCATCATCTTCATCAGCAGCAACTTCAGGCACTGGGGCCTTGTTCTACTCAGCAGCTGGTATACTCCTGGTATTCCTCTTAGGTGCACTCTTGGGCTTGGAGGCTGCTTTGGGTGCTTCTTTGGGCTTTGATGTTGCAGCCCCTGACTTTATAGCATCACCCATCAGCTTTTGTGCCTTGGGTGCTGGTGCATCAACCTCTTCTTCCTCTTCCTCTTCAGAATCTCTCATGATTGAGGATCTCCCAAGCACTCTAGCAGTGGTCTTTTTGATCCTCTCCTTCCTCTTCTTCCCTTCTGCAGCAGCCTCTTTGGGTTTAGATCCCAAAGGGACTTGAGTAGATGCTCTGGCCTTAGACATTGGAATTCTCTTTGCAGGAACCTTTTGCTTCATGCTTGGCTTGGTGGCAGCAGAAGTGCTATATTCCTTCTTAACCACTTTCTTCTTGGAAGTGGCCTCATCCTCAACTGCCACATAGTCTTCATCCTCAGACTCTGAAGTTTTCTTCTTTCTTGTTCTGGTGGCAGCTTTGGGCAAGTTGCTAGGAGTGCTCCTGCTACCATCATCTGAATTGCTAGAGGGACTAGTGCCCTCACTCAGGTGAACCTGCTCCTCTGACCTGTTCTGGCTGTCACTCTGATCAGACATATTGCAAACACTGACAGCAGACCCTGTGAATAGATATAGATGAGATAGAGTGGATGAGCATCACAAAATGTAGAGGTTTTTGCAAAAGAATGAGTCAAAAACTTAGTTTTGGTTTTCCACAGAAAGCATTTCGGATCAACCGATTTGTAAACTCGGTGATACCAAAGCAGCTGTTGGAACCTAAACTAGTGAACTCGGTCAGACCGAGTCACAGTTCGGTGGCACCGAGACTGCTAGGGTTTCACAAAGTCCTGAACTCGGTCACACCGATTTACAATTCCCGGTCAGACCGAAAATTACATGTGCAATGGCCTGAGCCGAATCGGTGGTACCGAGTTCCACAACTCGGTGGGTCCGAGATGGTTTTGGCAGAAACCTAACCCTAAATTTTCAATTCAACTCTAATCTACGGAGTGTTCTAACTGGATAGAAGCGTTTCAATCATGGTAAGAATCATAATAAACACAATGTGCTATGAATCGGACGGGGATAGCACTGTGATCGAGTCCATACCCTAGTTCGGCGATGAACTCGCTACGGCGGCAATGGCGGGGAAGACTTCCGTTGACGGCGGCGGAGACCAGCGACAGGAGGCGGCTGGCGACGAGGAAGACGATCCGGAGACCCAGGAGGCAGAGCGAGCTATGCGCGGGCGAAGGGGTTTCGGAGAAATTTCCAAATTTTGCCCGTGAGTATATATAGCCCGACTAAGGGAGTCCTGGATTAGGGGGTGTTCGGATAGCCGGACTAAACCTTCAGCCGGACTCCTGGACCATGAAGATACAAGATTGAAGACTTCGTCCCGTGTCCGGGAGGGACTTTTCCTTGGCGTGAAAGGCAAGCTTGGCGGTACGGATATACAGATCTCCTACCATTGTAACCGACTCTATGTAACCCTAACCCTATCCGATATCTATATAAACTGGAGGGTTTTAGTCCGTAGGACAACATACACATCAACAATCATACCATAGGCTAGCTTCTAGGGTTTATCCTCTCCGATCTCGTGGTAGATCTACTCTTGTACTACCCATATCATCAATATTAATCAAGCATGACGTAGGGTTTTACCTCCATCGAGAGGGCCCGAACCTGGGTAAAACTTCGTGTCCCTTGCCTCCTGTTACCATCCGGCCTAGACGCACAGTTCGGGACCCCCTACCCGAGATCTGCCGGTTTTGACACCGACATTGGTGCTTTCATTGAGAGTTCCTCTGTGTCGTCGCTGTCAGGCTCGATGGCTCCTACGATCATCAATAGCGATGCAGTCTAGGGTGAGATCTTCCTCCCCGGACAGATCTTCGTCTTCGGCGGCTTCGCACTGTGGGCCAATTCACTTGGCCGTCTGGAGCAGATCGAAAGCTACGCCCCTGGCCGTCAGGTCAGATTTGGAAGTTTAAACTACACGGCTGACATCCGCGGGGACTTGATCTTTGACGGATTTGAGCCACTGCCGAGCGCGCCGCACTGTCCCGACGAGCATGATCTAGCTCTGGCGCCGAACAGTGCCCTGGAGGCCGCACCCGCATCAGCTTCGACCCTTAATTCAGAGCCAACTGCGCCGATCGAGGATGGGCGGTTGGACGCCACCTCGGGGGCTGCAATCCCAACGGCGATTGAGCCGAACACCAACCCCGTACTCTACGAGACTCGTGACTCCAAGGAGCTGGACTCCTCTCCGGACTCCGAACCCTCCGCGCCCCTGCCGATCAAATCCGATTGGGCGCCGATTATGGAGTTTACTGCCGTGGACATCTTTCAGCACTCGCCTTTCGGCGACATTCTGAAGACACTGAAGTCTCTCGCTTTATCAGGAGAGCCCTGGCCGGACTACGGTCAGCAAGGTTGGAATTCGGACGATGAAGAAATTCAAAGCCCACCCACCACCCACTTTGTAGCCACTGTCGACGATTTAACCGACATGCTCGACTTCGACTCCGAAGACATCGGTGGTATGGACGCTGATGAAGGAGACGATGAAGAACCAGCGCCTATTGGGCCCTAGAACGCCACCTCATCATATGACGTATACATGGTGGACGCACCAAAAGATGACGACAAGGAGCGGAAGGACGAACCGCTGCCGGACAACGGCAATCTGGATAATCAAACCGAACAAACAAATCCTATCAAGGCTAATGGTCTGGACGACATAACGCCGGACAGGCACCCGGAGCACCAGACTGCCCGTAAAAGGCTTGTTGCCACCGCGAGGAGTCTGAAAAAGAAGAAGCAAAGGCTCAAAGCCGCGCAAGACACACTCCAAATCAGATGGAGTAAAATACTCAACACTGCAGCAAGGTACGGCGACAATCGCCCCTCCAAGAGCTACCCAAAGCGGAAGCTGCTACCCAAATTCGATGAGGAGGCCTCAGAACCCCCACAAACAAATATCAAAGCAGCCACCTGGTCGGATAGATGACCCCTCTACCAACATAGATCGGCATACAACGCCGCTCACAATGCAATACGCGACCCATGCGAGGGCTCACACCCAAAGGACGGCGCAACAAGATCCATCTATGGACCACGCAAGTGCGCCCCAGCATACAATGCAACACAACAAACATCCGAACAACGCGGTACACCCAGCTACAGGGGTGCCGCACACCCCCTATGTTTCACCGACGAGGTGCTGGACCACGAATTTCCAGAAGGATTCAAGCCCGTAAACATAGAGGCATACGACGGAACAACAGACCCTGGGGTCTGGATTGAGGACTACATCCTTCATATCCATATGGCTCGAGGAGATGATCTCCACGCCATCAAGTACCTACCCCTCAAGCTCAAAGGGCCAGCTCGTCACTGGCTCAAAGGCCTACTCGAAAGCTCCATTGGAAGTTGGGAAGAGCTCGAAGACGCCTTTCGGGCAAATTTTCAAGGGACTTATGTCCGACCTCCGGATGCGGACGATTTGAGTCATATAACTCAACAGCCCAGAGAGTCAGCCTGAAAGCTTTGGAACAGGTTTCTTACTAAAAAGAATTAGATTGTTGACTGTCCGGACGCTGAAGCCTTGGCAGCTTTCAAGCATAGCGTCCGTGACGAATGGCTTGCCAGACACCTCGACCAAAATAAGCCGAGAACGATGGCCGCACTAACAAACCTCATGACCCGCTTTTGCGCGGGTGAAGACATCTGGCTAGCCAGATGCAGCACCAGCGACCCCAGCACATCTGAAGTTAGAGATGGAAACGAGAAATCACGGCGCAACAGCAATAACAAATGCTGGAATAAAGAAGACAACACGAAGGGCACGGCAGTAAATGCCGGATTCAAAAGCTCTCGGCCAGGTCAAAAGCCGCCCCCTAAAGGCACCAGGGATGAATTGTCCAGCCTCAACAAAATTCTGGACCAAGTATGTCAGATTCATAGTACCCCTGGCAAACCTGCTAATCATACCCACAGAAAATGTTGGGTCTTCAAGTAGTCCGGCAAGCTCAACGCCGTACACAAGGGGGAGGATACACCAAGTGAAGACGAGGACGAGCCCCCTAGCAAGACACGGGGGAACAAAAGAAATTTCCACCAGAAGTCAAAACGGTAAACGTGTTACACGTAATCAAGGGAAAAAACAACGCCACACTCCCAGGAAAATATACCCAAGTGCCTGTCACCACGAAGTACTGCCACTGGTCATCTCAACCGATCACTTTCGACCATCGCGATTACTCAGCAAGTAGCCGACACGCAGGATGGGCTGCCCTGGTATTAGACCCAGTAGTTGGCGGATATCACTTCACAGAGTCTTGATGGACGGCGGCAGTAGCCTAAACCTAATATATCAGGATACAATCCGCGGGATGGGGTTAGACCCAACACAAATTCGCCATAGCAATACTACCTTTAAAGGAGTAACGCCAGGCCCAGGGGATCGTTGTACGGGCTCCCTCCTACTACAAGTTATATTCGGCTCCCCCGATAACTTCCGTCGCGAGCATTTAACTTTCCACATCGCTCCATTTCAAAGTGGCTATCAAGCACTGCTCGGACGCGAAGCTTTCGCTCGCTTTAATGCAATACCACACTACGCCTCCCTCACACTCAAGATGCCCGGTCCACGTGGCATCATTACAGTGCACGGAAATATCAAGCGATCTATGCGCGCCGAAGAGAGTGAGGCTGCCTTGGCAGCCGCACACTAAAGGCGCCCGGACAAGCGAAAGCATCCAATAGGTCGTCAAGACCTCAGATACAACTAATCAAGTCCGGCGCCGCTATTTATACGGAATAAGTGGTCACACCCCCCATTTGTCAATACAAGGGGCTCAACGTGCGTAGACAAGTGGCAACTTCTTATCATCTTGAAATATACATGGTTTCTTTAAAAACTATCTTTTTGCACGACAACTTTTTCACTTAACTTCCTCTCTTTTACAGACGATCATCATGCCACACCCGTCTAGGATACGGCACAACGGAGACACAGGCACAGACGTGCAGCAGGGACCCGCTCCAAGGATTCTTTTTAGATTAAGACCTTGCGTAAACCTTTTTTACTGTCTCTTGTTGATACATATCCACCGTTGAGAAGGATGCTGGCGTCTTGACATGTGGCCACGCTAGAACAATGCGCGTACCTGGACACAAGGGGCTTCTTACAAAGGCCACTATTTAGGCCCGGTTTATACCACAAAGACCGAATACCTTAGGGAGTGTTCGGCGTCGCGAGTTTGGCCCTATATGCATCAGCTCCGAATCATCGTCTTTGGTCAAATGTTGGGTTTGCCCGGCTCCTATGTTTTGGTGCCTTACGTTCCGCCTTGTCGGCTAAGGTAGCACCAGGAGAACTACTACGATTGTGCCCTGGTTCATCCGGACGAGCACCTCAGTAGAGAAAGCCGAAAACTGACTGTCATGATATAGCGTGAGACTGGTCAACCACTCGATGACCTGTGGGAATGTTAGAATTCCTCCGCCTTAATGAAGGGCCGTTTTCCGGCCAGGCATGTACGCACCCCGGAATCGGGAGAGTGCGGAGCCACCAGGGGCTATCTAGTAGCCCCACTGTCAAACTCCTATGGCTAAGTGAAAGTGCTAAAGCATTATAGTCCGGTTGCCTCGCTCGCTCCGCTATCACCTCCTTAATAGGACCAAGACGTTGGGTTAAGTGTGAACACGTGTTTTTGCGACCACCTCCGCATTATATGCGTGGGGGTTGAAGCCGACGACTGCAATCTTTCAGGTTATACGCATGTATACATAAACGGCCGCCCAGGAGGCATCATATTACTTTTAGGCAAAAGTATAAAAATAGCCTTATAAAAATTCATAAAAGCATTTCGCTTACAATGAGATTACATATCACTCAAACATAATATTTTTTGAGCACTGGGTCTCTATCAAACGGGCACCCTCAAGAACTTCTTCAAAGTAGTGCTCAGCAGCCTTTCGACCTATAGCCGAATCCCGCGCTGCAACATTGGTAGCATCCATCTCCGCCCAGTATGCCTTAACACGGGCAAAGGCCATTCGTGCGCCCTCTATGCACGCTGACCTCCTCATCGCATCAATGAGCGGCACCACGTCAAGGACCTGCTGCACCAAGCCGAAATAGCTGCTCAGTTTAGACCTTTCCGACCATAGCTGATCCACAACAGACCTCATGGAGAGTCCGAACAACCTATTTAGTTTGGCCCATTCGGCTAATTGGTCAGTCAATGAAAGTGGACGCTCGGGAGAATGGAATTGTCTCCAAAACAGCTGGTCTACTTCACGGTCTGTCTGACCCTGGAAGTACTTGGCCGCATCGGCAGCGCTCGCCGCCAAATCCATATACACATCCTCCGAACTCCACAGCCGATCCAGAGGGGCATACCGTGGATCTCCGAATTTCCTCCGCAACATAAAGGATTTCCCAGCTACAATATCCCCGGCTTCCCACAGCTCCTCCTTCTTTGCCCTCATAGCAGAGCGGAGATCCTTTTTTGTCGCAGCAGCCTTCTCAAGGTTCGATGCCTTTGCTTGGTTTTCCTTTTCAAGAACCCGACAACAGTCGGTGGCGGCTTTTAATTCTATAGCCATCTTGTCTCGGGTCTCACCATGCGCGGCCTTCTCGGCTTGCAACTCTTCGGCCGCCTTCACAGTAGCCACATTACCCAACCTCGCTTGTTCCTTGGCTCGGGCAAGTTCTGCCCGTAAGGCTTCAAAAGTGGCAGCTCCATCTGCAGTCACAACATATTAAAGATACTAGCATCATGCTGCTCTTCCTATGTGACGTTTACCAGATAATGACACTTACCCTGCGCCTCGTCAAGCCTTTTGTTAACAAGCTCGATGTCGGCGTCTGCCGCATCCAACTGCCGTTCTAAATGGGCAAACTCGCTAGTCCGGCTAGCCACCGGAGCTTCCATCACCTGCACATAGAGGCAGTATGGTTATTACCTGGGAATATGATCCTCTGTTCGTCGTCATTTCCGATGACAACCAGAGTCTCAGGGGCTACTATCTACACAGGGCACACCTAGCATGTGCAGGACTATCATACATTCTTTTACGTACCTCAAAGCCTGTCAGTAGACTCATAAAAGCTTCATGCAATCCGCTTTCGGCGAACGATATTCTCTCCATCACCGTGTTCATCAGCACATGGTGTTCATCTAAGATGGCCGCTCGCCCCACCAACTCCCTCAGAACATCCAATCGCACACCAGACGGTGCCGGACTCTTTTGTCTGCTCTCTCCGGGAGCCGGACACTGGGAGCTTCGGGGGTCAATGGGATTATCTTCTGGCCTCACTGGACTCGGAGAGGCCCTCCGCGACGACACTTCAGGGTCGCCCGCTTCTGGAGCGGAGGAGTCCAGAGGAGGCATTTCGCTCTCCATCATCTCTGGAAGAAGATCCCCCGAAGATGAGCTCATTTGAGAGGGGCTAAGGCCCGAACTGCAAAAATATATGCGGTGGTTATTTTCTCAGAAGAAAAAGATGACATATCTGTACTATTAAAAGTATTTCGGGTCACTTACGACTCGCGGGAGAATTGATCCCCCCGCGGACTTTGTGCAGCAACGGCGCCCCCCGAGGTAGGACCCTCTGGGGGAGACTTCTTCTCCCGTTTGGAAGCTTCGGCTTCTGAATCCTCGGGTGCAGTCCTTTTCCTCTTCTGGTCGTCTTCCTTCATGGAGACGCTCACTCCCTCGGCTAGAATGGGCAGCGTTGGGGGCCTGCGTCCGCCCGCATTATCCTCCACAGTTTCTTCCTTCAAGGGCTCCGGGCAAGGTGCGGTCTGGAGCATCTTTTCAATACCGGATTTTCCAAACCCTCAGGGAGGGGGGCCGAACACCGAATCAACTTCGCCTTTGTTAGCCAGTCCTGGTCAAAAAGCAAACTTTCAGAAATAACTTCGTAACAAAGAGAGATAGTATGTTCGGCCAGAAGATGCCTTACCTGTTCGGCGGCGCGGTTACTACTCAGGCCCATGTCCTCGGTGATTTCCAGACACTCCACTTGAGGTCCGAAGAATGACTTGTACATCTCCTCGTGCGTCAGGCCGAGGATTTTGAATGGCATGTGGTCCCTCGGGATTGAACTCCCACAGGCGAAGAGGTCGACGTTTGCAAGGCTGGACTTGACGAACCAACATAACCTGTATTACCGCAACCAAACTGAAATCTCCATTGAAGAGATCTCGAATGTGGCTTTGCAGTATAGGCACGTCCTTGGCTGGCCCCCAGCTCAGACCTCTGCCGATCCATGACATCAGCTATGGTGGGGGGCCCGAGTGGAAAATAGGGGGGGCGCCCACTTGGCACTTCTAGGAGCCGTGATGTAGAACCACTCTTGTTGCCACAATTCAGACACCTCTAGGATGGAACCTTTGGGCCATGGAGCTCCCTTCATCTTGCATATTGAGGCACCTCCACACGCTGCATGTTGCCCCTCGATCATCTTCGGCTTCACTTCAAAGGTCTTGAGCCATAGGCCAAAGTGAGGGGTAACCTGGAGGAAGGCCTCGCACACGACAATAAATGTCGTGATATGAAGAAAGGAGTCCGGAGCTAGATCATGAAAGTCTAGCCCATAGTAAAACATCAAACCCCTTACGAAAGGATCCAGAGCAAGGCCTAGACCTCGAAGGAAGTGGGAGACGAACACGATGTTTTCGTTAGGTTCGGGGGTGGGGACGGCCTGCCCTCGGGGAGGCAGCCGATGCAAAATCTCGGCGGTCAGATATCTGGCCTCCCTCAACTTTTTGGTGTCTTCTTCCGTGACGGAGGAAGGCACCCATCAGCCTTGAAGGCTAGATCCAGACATGAATGAAGGTTCGAAGCACCTGACCTGAACTTCGGGCGTTTGAGCTTGAGGTGGGGGAAGGATTCGATTGAGCACGGGAGGGAAAAATAAAGGCCTTGTCCCCTTTATAAAGTGGGTGAATATCAAGCGTCCTCTCCGTGTCCGTTTGGACTTGCCTATAATCTAGGAGTCCTAGAAGCGGTTGGGTTACCCACGCCCGTATTGATGAGAATCTCGGAATAAGGGGACACAATCTCTGCTTTAACAAGACGTGCCAAGGAAACCGCCTCGCATGACGCGCTGAGGTGGGATAATAAAACGACTCGGATAAAGGCTTGGCCGTGGTGTGACACGCTACGGAATACGTCAGCAGATTAGATTGGTGTAAATATTATTCTCTCTATGGCAATATGTGGAAACTTATTTTGCAGAGCCGGACACTATCTTTGTGTTCAAAATCTTCTATGAAGTACTTGGAGGAGGAACCCGCCTTGCAATGCCGAAGACAATCTGTGCGCCGGACTCGTCGTCATTCAAGCCTGGTTCAGGGGCTACTGAGGGAGTCCTGGATTAGGGGGTGTTCGGATAGCCAGACTAAACCTTCAGGCGGACTCCTGGACTATGAAGATACAAGATTGAAGACTTCGTCCCGTGTCCGGGAGGGACTTTTCCTTGGCGTGAAAGGCAAGCTTGGCGATACGGATATACAGATCTCCTACCATTGTAACCGACTCTATGTAACCCTAACCCTATCCGGTATCTATATAAACCGGAGGGTTTTAGCCCGTAGGACAACATACACATCAACAATCATACCATAGGCTAGCTTCTAGGGTTTAGCCTCTCCGATCTCGTGGTAGATCTACTCTTGTACTACCCATATCATCAATATTAATCAAGCAGGACGTAGGGTTTTACCTCCATCGAGAGGGTCCGAACCTGGGTAAAACTTCGTGCCCCTTGCCTCCTGTTACCATCCGGCCTAGACGCACAGTTCGGGACCCCCTACCCGAGATCCGCTGGTTTTGACACCGACACCGACCCTGTCGGTGTGACCGAGTGGAACAACTCGGTGGCACCGAGATTCATAACTGCAAGCAGTTACTAAAACTCGGTGTGACCGAAAGGTTCAAATCGGTTGCACCGAGATTGAAAACCTAGATCGACTTAGTGATCTCGGTATGACCGAAATGGAGGAATCGATCAGACCGAAAAGCACAAAGAAGTTTTGGAAGTTTAAGTCTATGACGAATCGGGGACTCCGAGTGCTCCTCACACAGAGTGATTCGAATCTGACTTGATCAAATTTTGTGATGTAGCATGAATAGAGTTTGAGATGAGAAAAGCATAGATAGCTAGATAGGGTTCTTAGGCATTCTTGTCCATCCACTTGGCAAAAGAAAACAAAAACCAATAAATCAAAACAACAAGTGGATGTCCTCGAATGAGTAAAATATGCAATCAACGTGCTCACACAATAAAATGGCAACTGAAATATGTGGCAAAGCATGCACAACCAATTCTAGCATCTATCAAACAATTGGCGATGACTAGGTCATCTATATATGAGTATATTGACTTAGGAGTCAAATGAGAACATTTGATCACAGGTCATACTCATCGTTTAAGCACAAGTGGGGTTACCACTTTTACATGAAGCATTTGCTGTGTTCACACCATTAGAGTTGCTTTAGCTCAATTCTTAGAGTAAAGCTCCCCCTAGATGTGAGATCCCCCCTAAGAGGGATGAACTAACCTTGGGTTTTGTCGATGATGACTTCATGTAGATATTGAAGATGTGGATGCTCAATGTTGATGTAGATCATTTGGAGCTATCCATTGGAGTGAGTTGCACTTTCAATACCTACATGGGTTAGTCCCACAAGGAACAAACAAGGATATCCATAGACATAGAGTGATGCACACACAAGATGATGTCTATGAAAGCTTTTAGGTTACCTTGTCCCTTGTCTTACCAGCAAGAGGGTTTGTGACTCCTTGAACTAGTGCAAGATGTGGAAGTTGATTGCACTTGTTCTTGCCAAGATGATAAGAGTGAAGTATGTTAGCCGAGTCACCCTCAAGAACTCTCTAGTTCTTCTTTGGGATCCACACCATCTTGATGGGAATCCTCGGTGTTGTAGTTGTACTTGATGAAGTGGAACTTGAAGTAGTCTTGGGAACCCACTTGACCAAGGCTTTAGGAGCTTCTTCAAATGCATCAATTTCCTCTTGAAGCTTGTCCTTGCCTTTTTGCTTGTGGTCTTGTGGTGGAAGATCATCTTGAGCTTGTATCCCTTTGAGAGAAGTAGGATCATACTTCTCTTGTTGAGGAACAAACTTCGTCTTGGGGTATTGATCTTCTTCCCACTCAACTCCATTGGCTTTGAACTTTCGTTCAAAACCAACACCTTGATTCTTCTGGTGCCTTCCCTGCTTGCGTACAATTTCCTCGAATTGCTTACTTCCGGCAAGGCTCTTGTAAACACCTTTCTCTATAATTCCCTTCAATAAGCTATTTTCTTGCTCAAGTGTAACTTGGCTAAGAGAATCATTAGTGGAATCAAGAGAACTACTAGAAGCAACAATATTGGATTTAGCATGATTATTATTACTACTAGAGGAAGAATCTTTCTTGTTCTTGTTACTAGACTTGACTTGAGGCATGTAAGTGGATAAGAGTAAATGCTTGGCAATATAAGAAGAACTTTTCTTACGAAGATCATCATTGATTGCTTTTAAGAACTCATGCTCTTGCTCAAGGTTTAGCTTTTCAAAGCACAATTTCTCATGAGTCCTTAAAAGTTCTCGATGATCTCCTAAGATAGTTTCATTAGCTAACTTAAGAGGGTTTAGTTCTTTAGTTAGAGACTCAATCTTCTCCTTATCATTGTCATTCGTTTTATCTTGATTAGCATGATTAATTGACGTTTCATCATAGTATTCATCACTAGAGTTGTCAACAAGTAAATCATCATCACCTAACAAGTCATCTTCATCACTATTGAAATCAACATACTCGGGGTGTGATACCTTTGGGCCTTTAGCCATGAAGCATGTTCCAACTCCTTCATTTGGTGAGTCAAATATGTCATAGGAGTTGGTTGTCACAAGTGCTAGACCGGCAACACCTTCATCTTAAGTATATTCAGAGTCGGAGTGATAGCTTCTCTCGGAGTGGTTGTCGGAGTCGGAGCCGGATACCCATTCACCAACATGAGCTTGATGTCTTCGTTTTGTTAGCTCCTTGATGACTTGTCCTTTCTTTCCGAATCCTTGCTTCTCCGTGAGGGTCTTCGTTCATAACGATCATCTCTACTCCTTCTTTCTCTAGATGGTGATTCTTCTCTTGGGAGAATCTTCTCTTCTCTTGTAGGGGGCCGTACACTCATTGGAATAGTGTCCGGGCCTTCCACAATTGTAGCAATTTCTCTCTCGACTAGAAGATCTTTTGTCATTGTAGGACCTTGACTTGGAGCCTCTCTCTTTGCTTCTACTCTTGTAGAACTTGTTGAAGTTCTTCACCATTAAGCTCAATTCTTCATTGAAGGTTTGTTTCTCACTCGATGATGTGGGGGCTTCACATGAGGCTTTGTAAGCACCACTAGATTTGTTGTGAAGTTCCTCTTTATCCTTGAGTGACATCTCATGAGCAACAATTCTTCTGATGACTTCCGTTGGCTTGAGATCTTTGTAATTGGGCATCATTTGGATCAATGTGCACACGGTATCATATTTTCCATCCAAGGCTCTTAGGATCTTCTTGATGATGAATCTATCGGTCATCTCTTCACTCCCTAAGCCGGCAATCTCATTTGTGATAAGAGCAAGCCTAGAGTACATTTCAGCGACACCTTCACCATCCTTCATTTTGAACTTGTCAAGTTGACTTTTAAACACATCCAATTTGGATTCCTTGACGGAGTTGGTACCTTCGTGCATATCAATCAAAGTATCCCAAATTTCCTTTGCATTCTCAAGACGGCTGATTTTGTTCAATTCTTCAGGGCACAACCCGTTGAAGAGGATATCACAAGTTTGAGCATTGTATTGCAGCATCTTCAACTCTTCCGCGGTAGCTTCACGATTCGGTTCTTTCCCATCAAAGAATTCACCTTGCAAGCCAATACACACAATAGCCCAAATTTTTGTTCTTGGCCGATTTTAGCTATCTTAGTACAAGTCAAGCAATCTCCACACAATTCAAGCAAGCATGCAAAAGAGTATATGAGCAGCGGAAAGTAAAGCATGCAACTTGCAAGAATGTAAACGGAAGGGTTTAGAGGATTCAAACGCAATTGGAGACACGGATGTTTTGTCGTGGTTCCGATAGGTGGTGCTATCGTACATCCACGTTGATGGAGACTTCAACCCATGAAGGGTAACGGTTGCGCGAGTCCACGGAGGGCTCCACCCACGAAGATTCCATGAAGAAGCAACCTTGTCTATTCCATCATGGCCGTCGCCCACGAAGGACTTGCCTCACTAGCGGTAGATCTTCACGAAGTAGGCAATCTCCTTGCCCTTACAAACTCCTTGGTTCGACTCCGCAATCTTGTCGGAGGCTCCCAAGTGACATCTAGCCAATCTAGGAGACACCACTCTCCAAGAAGTAACAAATGGTGTGTTGATGATGAACTCCTTGCTCTTGTGCTTCAAATGATACCCAACACTCAACTCTCTCTCATAGGATTTGGATTTGGTGGAAAGAAGATTTGAGTGGAAAGCAACTTGGGGAAGGCTAGAGATCAAGATTCATATGGTTGGAATGGAATATCCTGACCTCAACACAAGTGTGGGTGGTTCTCTCTCAGAAAATGTGTATTGGAAGTGTAGGTATGTTCTGATGGCTTTCTCCACGAATGAAGAGTGGGTGGAGGGGTATATTAGCCTCCACACAAAATCTAACCGTTACACACAATTTGCCAAACTCGGTGGGACCGAACGGTTAAACTCGGTCGGACCGATTGACCAAACCTAGTGACCGTTAGGATTTTCAGTGGGACTGAGATGCAACTCGGTAAGACCGATATGGTTAGGGTTAGGGCATAACGTAATCTCGGTGTGAACGATTACACAAACTTGGTAGGACCAATTTTGGTAATAAGCTAACCAGAGAGTTGGTCAGGTAAACTCGGTGGGACCGATTCGCTCATCTCGTTGAGACCGAAATGTTACAAAAGGGAAACAGAGAGTTTACATTGCAATCTCGATGGGACCGATCGCTCATCTTGGTAAGACCAAAACGTTATGAATGGAAACAGAGAGATTACAATCCCATCTCGGTGAGACCGAGATCCCTATCGGTGAGACCGATTTGCTAGGGTTTGTGGCAGTGGCTATGACATTTGAAACTCGGTGGCGCCGGATAGAAAGAATCGGTGGGGCCGAGTTTGACTTTTGGTTTAGGTCATATGTGGATGTGGGAAGGTAGTTGAGGGTTTTGGAGCATATCACTAAGCATTTTGAGCAAGCAAGCCATTAAGCAACATCTCATCCCTCCTTGATAGTATTGGCTTTTCCTATAGAGTCAATGTGATCTTGGATCACTAAAATATAAAATGTAGAGTCTTGAGCTTCAAGCTTGAGCCAAACTTTTTGTCCTTAGAATTTTGAGGGATCCACTTTCCTCATCCATGCCATGCCATTCATTGAGCTTTTCCTGAAATATTAATCTTGGAATAATGTTAGCTCAATGAGCTATATGTTGTTAGGAATTACCAAAACCACCCAGGGATAGTTGCACTTTAAATCTCCCCCTTTTTGGTAATTGATGACAACATATAGATCAAAGCTTTGACAACTGATAATAAGTGTGAAAGATATTGTCGCTTTGAGAAGTATGTGAAAAGCAAGAGCTCCCCCTAAATTTGTGCATATCTTAAGATTTGCTTTGGACTGCAAATGCACAATGAGTTAGGATCATGGGTTACTTTTCCATGTCACATACATCTTGGTGGAGCGCTCAAAATGATAAGAATTAAATACATGCACTCATCACCAAGCAAAGTGAATGATCATATAAGGATAAGTAAGATAATATCATCTAACAAGCATAAGTGTAGCTTATGATCAACCACATGATCATCAATGTCTCACAGATAATAGCATAGTATCTCAAGCAATCAAAAGACAAACAAAGTTCAACCACCAAAGCAAGAGAGAATAAAAAGCAACGCTCTCTCTCGAAGCCTATGATCTATAAATTTTTCTCCCCCTTTGGCAATAAGTTACCAAAAAGTTCATAGAAAATGCATAGCACTAGAACGTCTCTTGGGCTTGGTCTTCAGGTGGTCGTGTCCGGAGAACTCCAAGAACGAAGGCTTCACTTGATGTGGATGGAGCTGATGGAGTTGGTGCTGGAGCTAGTTGCGCTGAAGCTGTAGCTGGTGTAGATGAAGTGGCTCTAGTGTCTGGAATAGGCACTGCAGTTGATCTCTGAGCTCGAGGCACTCTGGCAAATGCATCAGTGGTTGTTCTGCCCTTCCTCTCCTGCATATCATCTTGTAGCTGCTCCACAACTGACTGAATCTCAGTTACTTTGACATCTAAATCATAGAATTTTTGCTCCACGATTCTTTCCAAGCTCTCCTGGTTTTGAGTCAGGGTGGCCAACCCCTTCTCAATCCTTAGAGTGGATGCTATCAAATAACCAAGCTGGTCCTGCTTGCTTTTTAAAAAGTACTCAGATGCCTCCTCTTGAGTTGGCATCTTGGTAGCCTTCTCTTTCTTTGCTTTCTCCTTCTTCTCTTGAGCTTGTACTGATGATGGTTCATTCTCATTCATCACAACTTGATTGTCCTTGAAGTCTGGGTACATAGGCAAGTGTTCCTTATCCAACAGGTATGTGCCTGTGCCCATCTTTGAGTTTATCAACTCCTGGATTTGTGGGGCATATCCACAACTTCTTTTCTGGTCAGCTGCAGTCCTCTTGATAGTCTCAACTATAAGGCTCATGACCTTGAACTTCTGTGGCACATCAAATATATGTAGCAAGTTAATTGCATGGCCACTGATCATTCTGTGATCAGCAGACTTGGGCAAGAGAGTGTGCCTAAGGATCCAATTGATTGTAGGCAGCCCTGACAGCAAGTGTTTTACTGACCCAAACTGGTGAGTCTCAAGATCATCTTTAGGAATGTCCTTGTACATGTTTGCCATAGAGTTATGATCCATCTTCTTCTTGGCATAGACATCCAAGTCATCTTCTTCTTCCTTAGGAGCATTGATCAGATTTGCCCATTCCTCAATAGTTGAGTGGTACCTTGTACCTTCAGACATCCATACTATCCTGCCATCTGGATAGAAGTGTGTTGTGGAGTAGAATTGCATTATGAGCTCCTCATTCCACTTTGTGAGCTTCTGCCCAACAAAGTCTGCAACCCCACAAGCACTGAAGCTGTCAAACACACTAGGATAGTGTTCCTCATTTTCCTTGATATACTTCCACTCGACCCACCTAATTTCACACACTATAGGCTTCTTGTCCAACAACATTGTCTCATAGAAGTCATGTTGTTCCTTTGTGTGGAACCTGTAATCAACAACAGTCCTTCTCCTGCTACCATATGGATCTGTCTCTCTCCATAGCCTCAACCCTGAGTCTCTCCTGATCTTCATGTTCTCAGCCACAGGATGAGCATCATTGTGGTCTGGAATCTTGGGTTTGAGCTTTCTCAGGACTTGTCCTTCATCATCTTCATCAGCAGCAACTTCAGGCACTGGGGCCTTGTTCTACTCAGCAGCTGGTATACTCCTGGTATTCCTCTTAGGTGCACTCTTGGGCTTGGAGGCTACTTTGGGTGCTTCTTTGGGCTTTGATGTTGCAGCCCCTAACTTTATAGCATCACCCATCAGCTTTTGTGCCTTGGGTGCTGGTGCATCAACCTCTTCTTCCTCTTCCTCTTCAGAATCTCTCATGATTGAGGATCTCCCAAGCACTCTAGCAGTGGTCTTTTTGATCCTCTCCTTCCTCTTCTTCCCTTCTGTAGCAGCCTCTTTGGGTTTAGATCCCAAAGGGACTTGAGTAGATGCTCTGGCCTTAGACATTGGAATTCTCTTTGCAGGAACCTTTTGCTTCATGCCTGGCTTGGTGGCAACAGCAGTGCTATATTCCTTCTTAACCACTTTCCTCTTGGAAGTGGCCTCATCCTCAACTGCCACATAGTCTTCATCCTCAGACTCTGAAGTTTTCTTCTTCCTTGTTCTGGTGGCAGCTTTGGGCAAGTTGCTGGGAGTGCTCCTGCTACCATCATCTGAACTGCTAGAGGGACTAGTGCCCTCACTCAGGTGAACCTGCTCCTCTGACCTGTTCTGGCTGTCACTCTGATCAGACATATTGCAAACACAGGCAGCAGACCCTGTGAATAGATATATATGAGATAGAGTGGATGAGCATCACAAAATGCAGAGGTTTTTGCAAAAGAATGAGTGAAAAACTTAGTTTTGGTTTTCCACAGAAAGCATTTCGGATCAACCGATTTGTAAACTCGATGATACCGAAGCAGCTGTTGGAACCTAAACTAGTGAACTCGATCAGACCGAGTCACAGTTCGGTGGCACCGAGACTGCTAGGGTTTCACAAAGTCGTGAACTCGGTCACACCGATTTGCAATTCTCGGTCAGACCAAAAATTACATGTGCAATGTGCAATGGCGCGCCCCCTGCCTCGTGGGACCCCAGGTGGCCCTCTGATGCCCATCTTCTGCTATATGAGGTCTTTCATCCAAGAAAAAATCATAAGCTAGCTCATGGGATGAAACTCCGCCGCCACGAGGCGGAACCTTGGCGGAACCAATCTAGGGCTCCGGCGGAGCTGTTCTGCCGGGGAAACTTCCCTTCGGGAGGAGGAAATCATCACCACCGTCATCATCATCGATCCTCTCATCGGGAGGGGGTCAATCTCCATCAACATATTCACCTGAACCATCTCATCTCAAACCCTAGTTCATTTCTTGTATCCGATCTTTGTATCCAAACCTCAGATTGGTACCTGTGGGTTGCTAGTAGTGTTCATTACTCCTTGTAGTTGATGCTAGTTGGTTTACTTGGTGGAAGATCATATGTTCAGATCCATTATGCATATTAATACCCCTTTGATTATGAACATGAATATGCTTTGTGAGTAGTTACGTTTGTTCCCGAGGACATGGGAGAAGTCTTGCTATAAGTAGTCATGTGAATTTGATATTCGTTCGATATTTTGATGAGATGTATGTTGTCATCCCTCTAGTGGTGTCATGTGAACGTCGACTACATGACACTTCACCATTGTTTGGGCCTAGAGGGAGGCATTGGTAAGTAATAAGTAGATGATGGGTTGCTAGAGTGACAGAAGCTTAAACCCTAGTTTATGTGTTGCTTCGTAAGGGGCTGATTTGGATCCATATGTTTCATGCTATGGTTAGGTTTACCTTAATACTTCTGTTGTAGTTACGGATGCTTGCAATGGGGGTCAATCATAAGTGGGATGCTTGTCCAAATAAGGACAGTACCCAAGCACTGGTCCACTTTGTAGGATCGGAAGTATGTCTAGAGGGGGGGGGGGTGATTAGACTACTTGACCAAATAAAAATCTAGCCTTTTCCCAATTTTAGTTCTTGGCAGATTTTAGCTATCTTAGTACAAGTCAAGCAATCTCCACACAATTCAAGCAAGCATGCAAAAGAGTATATGAGCAGCGGAAAGTAAAGCATGCAACTTGCAAGAATGTAAACGGAAGGGTTTGGAGGATTCAAACGTAATTGGAGACACGGATGTTTTGTCATGGTTCCGATAGGTGGTGCTATCGTACATCCACGTTGATGGAGACTTCAACCCACAGAGGGTAATGGTTGTGCGAGTCCACGGAGGGCTCCACCCACGAAGGGTCCATGAAGAAGCAACCTTGTCTATTCCATCATGGCCGTAGCCCACGAAGGACTTGCCTCACTAGCGGTAGATCTTCACAAAGTAGGTGATCTCCTTGCCCTTACAAACTCCTTGGTTCAACTCCACAATCTTGTCGGAGGCTCCCAAGTGACACCTAGCCAATCTAGGAGACACCACTCTCCAAGAAGTAACAAATGGTGTGTTGATGATGAACTCCTTGCTCTTGTGCTTCAAATGATAGTCTCCCCAACACTCAACTCTCTCTCACAGGATTTAGATTTGGTGGAAAGAAGATTTGAGTGGAAAGCAACTTGGGGAAGGCTAGAGATCAAGATTCATATGGTTGGAATGGAATATCTTGACCTCAACACAAGTGTAGGTGGTTCTCTCTCAGAAAATGTGTATTGGAAGTGTAGGTATGTTCTGATGGCTTTCTCCACGAATGAAGAGTGGGTGGAGGGGTATATATAGCCTCCACACAAAATCCAACTGTCACACACAATTTGCCAAACTCGGTGGGACCGAATGGTTAAACTCGGTCGGACCGATTCACCAAACCTAGTGACCGTTAGGATTTTCGGTGGGACTGAGATGCAACTTGGTAGGACCGATATGGTTAGGATTAGGGCATAACGTAATCTCAGTGTGACCGATTACACAAACTCGGTAGGACCGATTTTGGTAATAAGCTAACCAGAGAGTTGGTCAGGTAAACTCGGTGGGACCGATTCGCTCATCTCGGTGAGACCGAAATGTTACAAAAGGGAAACAAAGAGTTTACATTGCAATCTCGATGGGACTGATCGCTCATCTCGGTAAGACCGAAATGTTACGAAGGGAAACAGAGAGATTACAATCCCATCTCGGTGAGACCGAGATCCCTATCGGTGAGACCGATTTGCTAGGGTTTGTGGCAGTGGCTATGACATTTGAAACTCGGTGGCGCCGGATAGAAAGAATCGGTGGGGCCGAGTTTGACTTTTGGTTTAGGTCATATTTGGATGTGGGAAGGTAGTTGAGGGTTTTGGAGCATATCACTAAGCATTTTGAGCAAGCAAGCCATTAAGCAGCACCTCATCCCTCCTTGATAGTATTGGCTTTTCCTATGGACTTAGAGTGATCTTGGATCACTAAAATATAAAATGTAGAGTCTTGAGCTTCAAGCTTGAGCCAAACTTTTTGTCCTTAGAATTTTGAGGGATCCACTTTCCTCATCCATGCCATGCCATTCATTGAGCTTTTCCTGAAATATTAATCTTGGAATAATGTTAGCTCAATGAGCTATATGTTGTTAGGAATTACCAAAACCACCCAGGGATAGTTGCACTTTCACACCCACATATCAAATTATCAAAGTATCGAACGCGAATCATATGAACGTGATGAAAAATAGCTTGACGATAATTCCCATGTGTCCTCGGGAGCGCTTTCCTTCATATAAGAGTTTGTCCAGGCTTGTCCTTTGCTACAAAAAGGATTGGGCCATCTTGCTGCACCTTATTTACTTTTATTACTTGCTACTCGTTACAAATTACATTATCACAAAAGTATCTGTTACTGATAATTTCAGTGCTTGGAGTGAATACCGTACTGAAAACTGCTTATCATTTCCTTCTGCTCCTCGTTGGGTTCGACACTCTTACTTATCGAAAAGGCTACGATAGATCCCCTACACTTATGGGTCATCAAGACTCTTTTCTGGTGCTGTTGCCGGGGAGTGAAGCGCCTTTGGTAGGTGGAATTTGGTAAGGAAAAATTTATATAGTGTGCCGAAATTTACTGTCACTTGTTACTATGGAACATAATCCTTTGAGGGGCTTGTTCGGGGTATCTTCACCCAGACCAGTAGAGAAAAGAGTTGCTCCTCAACCTACTAAAAATGTTTACTTTGAAATTCCTTCGGGTATGATAGAGAAACTGCTAGCTAATCCTTTCACAGGTGATGGAACATTACATCCCGATTTGCACCTAATCTATGTGGATGAAGTTTGTGGATTATTTAAGCTTGCATGTATTTCCGAGGATGTTATCAAGAAGAAGGTATTCCCTTTATCTTTGAAGGGAGATGCATTGACATGGTATAGGCTATGTGATGATATGGGATCATGGGACTACAAGCGATTGAAATTGGAATTTCATCAGAAGTTTTATCCTATGCATCTTGTTCATCGTGATCGTAATTATATATATATATATATATATATATATATATATATATATATATATATATATATTGGCCTCGCAAAGTGTGACGCCCCTGATTCAATCGTACACTAATCATACACGCAAACGTGTACGATCAAGATCAGGGACTCACGGGAAGATATCACAACACAACTCTACAAATAAAATAAGTCATACAAGCATCATATTACAAGCCAGGGGCCTCGAGGGCTTGAATACAAGAGCTCGATCATAGACGAGTCAGCGGAAGCAACGATATCTGAGTACAGACATAAGTTAAACAAGAATGCCTTAAGAAGGCTAGCACAAACTGGGATACAGATCGAAAGAAGCGCAGGCCTCCTGCCTGGGATCCTCCTAAACTACTCCTGGTCGTCGTCAGCGGGCTGCACGTAGTAGTAGGCACCTCCCTAGTAGTAGTAGTAGTCGTCGACGGTGGCGTTTGGCTCCTGGGCTACATCGTCTGGTCGCAGCAATCGAGTATAGAAAGAGGGAAAAGGGGGAGGAAAGCAACCATGAGTACTCATCCAAAGTACTCGCAAGCAAGGAGCTACACTACATATGTATGCATTGGTATCAAATGGAATAAGGGGGTAACATATGTGGACTAAACTACAGAATGCCAGAATAAGAGGGGGATAGCTAGCCCTATCGAAGACTACGCTTTTGGTCACCTCCATCTTGCAGCATGTAGAAGAGAGTAGATGGTAAGTTCACCAAGTAGCATCGCATAGCATAATCCTAACCGATGATCCTCCCTTCGTCGCCCTATGAGAGAGCGATCACCGGTTGTATCTGGCACTTGTAAGGGTGTGTTTTATTAAGTATCCGGTTCTAGTTGTCATAAGGTCAAGGTACAACTCCGGGTCGTCCTTTTACCGAGGGACACGGCTATTCGAATAGATCAACTTCCCTGCAGGGGTGCACCACATTTCCCAACACGCTCGATCCCCTTTGTCTGGACACACTTTTCTAGGTCATGCCCGGCCTCGAAAGATCAACACGTCGCAGCCCTACCTAGGCACAACAGAGAGGTCAGCATGCCGGTCTAAATCCTATGGCGCAGGGGTCTGGGCCCATCGCCCATTGCACACCTGCACGTTGCATGGGAGGCCGGAGAGCAGACCTAGCAACCTCCATTACAAAGGAATTTGCATTACGCGGTCCAACCCGGCGCGCGCCGCTCAGTCGCTGACATCACGAAGGCGTCGGCTGATACCACAGCGTCGAGTGCCCATAACTATCCCCGCATAGATGGTTAGTGCGTATAGGCCAGTAGCCAGAGTCAGATCAAATACCATGAACGCCGACCAGGGCCAGGCCCACCTCTCTCCTAGGTGGTCTCAACCTGCCCTGTCGCTCCACCTCAAAGTAACAGTCGGGGGCCGTCGGGAACTCAGACCCACCACTACCTGGATGGAGCCACCTGCCCCTTCAGCCCCCATCTCCGAATAGTATCATAAGTAATGTAACAGTATAAGTATATAGTATATGCCCGTGATCATCTCCCGAAGTGATCACGGCCCAGTAGTATAGCATGGCAGACGGACAAGAGTGTAGGGCCACTGATGGAACACTAGCATCCTATACTAAGCAGTAGGATAGCAGGTAAAGGTAACAACAGTAGTAGCAAGGACATGCTATGCATCAGGATAGGATTAACGGGAAGCAGTAACATGCTACACTACTCTAATGCAAGAAGTAGAGAGAAGAGTAGGCGATATCTGGTGATCAAAGGGGGGCTTGCCTGGTTGCTCCGGCAAGAGAGAGGGGTCGTCAACACCATAGTCGTACTAGGTAGCAGCGGCGTCGGTCTCGGTGTCTAGCGAGAGAAGAGGGGGAAGAAACAATAAATATAATGCAAACAAATGCATGATGATGCATGACATGACAAAGCGTGATGCTAGGTGTGCCCTAACGCAGTACGAGGTGGTACCGGTGTAGGGGGAAAACATCCAGGAAAATATTCCCGGTGTTTCGCATTTTTGGACAGATGAACCGGAGGGGGAAAATTGCGTGTTTGCTATGCTAGGGATGTGTGGCGGACGAACAGGTTGCGTATTCGGATTCGTCTCGTCGTTCTGAGCAACTTTCATGTACAAAGTTTTTTCATCCGAGCTACGGTTTATTTTATATTAATTTTTAAAGATTTAATTCATTTTTAGAATTAACAGAATTAATTTAATTAGAAAATGCAATTATTACGTGAGCATGATGTCAGGGTGATGTCAGCGGTCAACTAGACAGTGACCTAGTCAAACTGACATGTGGGTCCCACTGTCATTGCCTAAGACTAACTAAGCAGGTTTAATTAGTTTAGTTAATTGATTAGGTTAATTAAACTAAATTAATTAAGTTAATTAATTTAGTTAATTAATTAATTAATATATTTATTTTATTTTATTTATATTCTTTTTTCATATCTTTTTTAAACGTTTTGGGGGTGGGACCCCTTTGTCATAGGGACAGGGGCCTTAACGGGTGCGGTGCTAACGGGTGGGAGCCCATGGGGAGCGGGCGTAGCCCGCCTGAGTGGGACGTGGCCGCCGGGCGCCGTGGGCAACCGTGGGGGTGAGCGGGCGGCAGGAGGCCGTGGATGGTGCGGCGACAAGCCGCGCGGGCCGGGGAGTAGGCGAGGCAGCGAGATGCAGGGGAGGCCAGCGTGGTGCAGGAGACGGCGCGGGTGTAGGATCAAAAGTATGTCTAGAGGGGGGGGGTGATTAGACTACTTGACCAAATAAAAACTTAACCTTTTCCCAATTTTAGTTCTTGGCAGATTTTAGCTATTTTAGGACAAGTCAAGCAATCATCACACAATTCAAGCAAGCATGCAAAGAGTATATTGGCAGCGGAAAGTAAAGCATGCAACTTGCAAGAATGTAAAGGGAGGGGTTTGGAGAATTCAAACGCAATTGGAGACACGGATGTTTTTCCCGTGGTTCGGATAGGTGGTGCTATCCTACATCCACGTTGATGGAGACTTCAACCCACGAAGGGTAACGGTTGCGCGAGTCCATGGAGGGCTTCACCCACGAAGGGTCCACGAAGAAGCAACCTTGTCTATCCCACCATGGCCATCGCCCACGAATGACTTGCCTCACTAGCAGTAGATCTTCACGAAGTAGGCGATCTCCTTGCCCTTACAAACTCCTTGGTTCAACTCCACAATCTTGTCGGAGGCTCCCAAGTGACACCTAGCCAATCTAGGAGACACCACTCTCCAAGAAGTAACAATTGGCGTGTTGATGATGAACTCCTTGTTCTTGTGCTTCAAATGATAGTCTCCCCAACACTCAACTCTCTCTCACAGGATTTGAATTTGGTGGAAAGAAGATTTGAGTGGAAAGCAACTTGGGGAAGGCTAGAGATCAAGATTCATATGGTAGGAATGGAATATCTTGGCCTCAACACATGAGTAGGTGGTTCTCTCTCAGAACATATGAGTTGGAAGTGTAGATGTGTTCTGATGGCTCTCTCCACGAATGAAGAGGAGGTGGAGGGGTATTTATAGCCTCCACACAAAATCCAACCGTTACACACAATTTACCAATCTCGATGGGACCGAATCACAAACTCGGTCAGACCGAAATAGTAAACCTAGTGACCGTTAGAGATTTTCGGTGGGACTGACATGCAACTCGGTAGGACCAATTTTGTTATGGTTAGGGCATAACATAATCTCGGTGAGACCGATTACACAAACTCGGTGAGACCAATTTTGGTAATTAGCTAACCAGAGAGTTGGTCAGGCAAACTCGGTGGGACTGATTTGCTCTTTCGGTGAGACCGAAAAGTTACAAAAAGGAAACACTGGATTTACATTGCAATCTCGGTGGGACCGATCCGCTCTTTCGGTGAGACCGAAAAGTTACGAAAGGGAAACAGAGAGTTTGCAATCCCATCTCAGTGAGACCGAGATCCCTATCGGTAGAACTGATTTGCTAGGGTTTGGCAATGGCTATGACAAGTGAAACTCGGTGACGCCGGGTTGAAAGAATCAGTAGGGCCGAGTTTGGCTTAGGGTTTAGGTCAAATGTGGATATGGGAAAGTAGTTGAGGGTTTTGGAGCATATCACTAAGCACATGAAGCAAGAGGCTCATTAAGCAACACCTCATCCCTCCTTGATAGTATTGGCTTTTCCTAAAGACTCAATGTGATCTTGGATCACTAAAATATAAAATGAAGAGTCTTGAGCTTTTGAGCTTGAGCCAATCCTTTGTCCTTAGCATTTTGAGGGTTCCACTTTCACCATCCATGCCATGCCAATCATTGAGCTTTCCTGAAATAATCATCTTGGAATAGCATTAGCTCAATGAGCTATATGTTGTTATGAATTACCAAAACCACCTAGGGATAGTTGCACTTTCAATCTCCCCCTTTTTGGTAATTGATGACAACATATAGATCAAAGCTTCGAAAAATGATAATAAGCATGAAATATATCGTTGCTTTGAGAAGTATGTGATAAGTAAGAGCTCCCCCTAAATTTGTGCATATTTAAGATTTGATTTGGACTGCAAATGCACAAAGAGTTAGAGTCATGGGTTACTCTTCCATGTCACATACATCTTGGTGGAGCGCTTAAAATGATAAGAATGAAATACATGCACTCATCACCAAGAAAAGTGAATGATCACATAAGATAGATAAGATAATAGCATTCACCAAGCATTAAGTATAGCTTATGATCAAACACATGATCATCAATGTCTCACAGATAACGACATAGTATCTCAAGCACTCAAAAGCAAACAAAGTTCGAAAAACCACCAAATAAAGCAAGAGAAAAAACAACACACACACTCTCTCTCTCTCTCGAAGCCTATGATCTATAAATTTTTCTCCCCCTTTGGCAACAAGTTACCAAAAAGTTCCTAGAAAATTCATAGTGCTAGATCGACTCTCAGGCTTGATCTTCTGGCGGTGGTGGAGTCCGGAGCACTCCAAGGATGAAGCCTTTTGTAGACATGGTTGGAGTTGAGGCTGAAGTAGATGCTGGAGCTGGTGGAACTGAAGCTGTAGCTGGTGCAGAAGTGGTGGCTCTGGTGTCAGCAACTAGCACTGCATGTGATCTCTGAGCTCTTGGCACTCTGGCAAATGCATCAGTTGTAGTCTTGCCTCTCCTCTCCTGCATGTCATCCTGAAGTTGTTCCACTGCAGACTGAATCTCTGTTACTTTGACATCCAAGTCATAGAACTTTTGTTCCATGATCCTCTCTAAGCTCTGTTGATTCTGAGTGAGGGTGGCCAGTCCTTGCTCAATCCTCAGTGTGGATGCAATCAAGTAACCAAGATGCTCTTGTTTGGTTTTTAAGAAATACTCAGATGCCTCCTCTTGAGTTGGCATCTTGGCAGCTTGCTCCTTCCTTGCCTGCTCCTTCTTTGCTTGTGCTTGAACTGATGATGGTTCATTCTCATTCATCACAACTTGGTTGTCCTCAAAGTCTGGATGAATAGGCAAGTGTTCCCTGTCCAACAAGTATATGCCTATGCCCATCTTCGAGTTGATTAACTCCTGAATCTGAGGGGCATAACCACAGCTCCTCTTCTGATCTGCTGCAGTCCTCTTGATAGTTTCTACTATGAGGCTCATGACCTTGAATTTCTGAGGCACATCAAATACTTGAAGCAAATTGATTGCATGGCCTCTGATCATCTTGTGATCACCTGACTTGGGCAACAGAGTGTGCCTAAGGATCCAGTTAATGGTTGGCAGCCCTGACGGAAGATAATGCACAGACCCAAACTTGAAAGTATCAAGTGCCTCGTTTGGAATTTCCTTGTACATATTGGACATAGAGTTGTGGTCCATCTTCTTCTTGGCATAGATATCCAAGTCATCCTCATGCTCCTCTAGGGCATTGATGAGCTGTGCCCACTCAGCAACAGTAGATTGGTACCTCGTACCTTCAGACATCCATGTGATCTTTCCATCTGGGTAGAAATGTGCTGTGGAGTAGAATTGCATGATCAGTTCTTCATTCCACTTTGTGAGCTTCTGCCCAACAAAGTCTGCTACTCCACAAGCATTGAAGCTGTCATACACTCCAGGGTAGTGTTCTTCATTGTCCTTGATGTACTCCCAATTGACCCATCTCATGTCACACACAATGGGCTTCTTGTCCAACAAAACTGTCTCATAGAAGTCCTGTTGTTCCTTAGTGTGGAACCTATAATCAACAGCAGTTCTTCTTCTTGAAGCATATGGATCTGCTTCTCTCCACTTCCTCAGCCCTGAGTCTCTTCTGAGCTTCATGTCCTCAGCCACAGGATGAGCATCATTGTGGTCTAGGATCTTGGGCTTGAGCTTTCTCAGAACATGCTCTTCATCATCTTCTTCAGCAGCTTCAGGCATTGGGGCCTTGTTCTTCTCAGTTGCAGGTATACTCCTCGTATTTCTCTTTGGGGCAGACTTGGGCTTGGAGGCAGCTTTGGGTGCTTCTTTGGGCTTGGATGCAGCAGCCCCTGTCCTGATAGCATCACCCATAAGCTTAGGTGCCTTAGGTGCTGGTGCAGCAACCTCTTCTTCTTCCTCTTCTTCCATGATGGAAGCCTTTCCAAGCACTCTGGCTACGGTCTTCTTGACCCTTTCCTTCCTTTTCTTTCCTTCAGCAGCAACTGGCTCTATGGTTGCAGGCTTTTCAGGAATCTGAGTTGAAGCTCTGGCCTTTGGCATAGGCTGCCTACCTGCTGGCCTTTTGATTTTCAAGCCTGGCTTTGTGCCTTGAGCTAAGCCATATTTCTTCTTGAGCACAACTCTCTTTTATGTGGCTTCCTCTTCCTCTGCCACATAATCTCCATCCTCAGAATCTGAAGTTCTCTTCTTCCTCTCTCTGGTGGCAGCTTTTGGCAAATTGCTTGGGGTACTCCTGCTGCCATCATTTGAAGAGCTGGAGGGACTAGTGCCCTCACTCATGAGCACCTGCTCTTCTGATCTGTTCTGGCTGTCACTCTGATCAGACATGATGTAAAAGCTGACTGTTGACCTTGTGAAGAGTTTATATATGAGGTAGAGTGGATGAGCATCACAAAATGCAGAGATTTTTGCAAAAGAATGATTCAAAAACTTAGTTTTAGTTTCCCACTAAAATCATCTCGGATCTACCGATTTTTAAACTCGGTGATACTGAAGCAGTTTTGGAACCTAAACTAGTGAACTCGGTCAGACCGAGTCACAGTTCGGTGGCACCGAGACTGCTAGGGTTTCACAAAGTTCCAAAATCGGTCACACCGATTAGTAATTCTTGGTCAGACCAAGTTTCACTTGTGCAATGGCATAAGCCAAATCGGTGGGACCGAGTTTTTCAACTCGGTGGGTCCGAGATGGTTTCGGCGGAAACCTAACCCTAAAAGTTTCGAATCAAAACTAATCTACGAACGCATTGACTGGATAAGAGTGTTTCAATCGTGGCAAGAATCGTTAAGAACACAATGTGTTAGGAATCGGGCGGGGAATAGCACTGTGATCGAGTCCATACCCTAGTTCGGCGGAGACTCGCTACGGCGGCAACGATGGGGTTGAATTCCGTTGACGGCGATGGAGACCAGCGACTGGAGGCGGCTGGCGGCGAGGAGACGATCCGGAGACCACGATGGCAAAGCAAGCTATCGCGCGGGCGAAGGGGTTCGGAGAAATTTCCAAATTTTTGCCCGTGACTATATATAGCCCGACCCCGTTGGTGTGACCGAGTGGAACAACTTGGTGGCACCGAGATGCAAAACTGTATGCAGTTGTTGCAACTCGGTGTGACTGAATGGTTCAAATCAATTGCACCGAGATCGAAAATTCAGATCAACTTAATGATCTCGGTAGGACCGAAAGTAGGATATCGGTCAGACCGAGAATCATAAAGAGGTTTTGGAAGTTTAAGTCTATGACTAATCGGGGACTCCGAGTGCTCCTCACACAGAGTGGTTCGAATCTGACTTGATCAAAGTTTGTGATGTAGCATGAATAGAGTTTGAGACGAGAAAAGCATAGATAGCTAGAGGAGGTTCTTAGGCATTCTTGTCCATCCACTTGGCAAAAGGAAATAAAACCAAACAATCAAAACAACAAGTGGATGTCCTCGAATGAGTAAAATATGCAACCAACATGCTCACACAATAAAATGGCAATTGAAATATGTGACAAAGCATGCACAACCAATTCTTGCATCTATCAAGCAATTGGCGATGACTAGGTCATCTATATATGAGTATATTGACTTAAGAGTCAAGTGAGAACACTTGATCATAGGTCATACTCATCGTTTAAGCTCAAGTGGGGTTACCACTTTTACATAAAGCATTGTTGTGTTCACATCTTTAGAGTTGCTTTAGCTCAAGTCTTAGAGTAAAGCTCCCCCTAGATGTGATATCCCCCCTAAGAGGGATGAACTAACCTTGGGTTTTGTCGATGATGACTTCATGTAGATGTTGAAGATGTGGATGCTCAATGTTAATGTAGATCACTTGGAGCTATCCATTTGAGTGAATTGCACTTTCAATACCTACATGGGTTAGTCCCACAAGGAACAAACAAGGATATCCATAGACATAGAGTGATGCACACACAAGATGATGTCCATGAAAACTTTAGGTTACCTTGTCCCTTGTCTTACCAACAAGAGGGTTTGTGACTCCTTGAACTAGTGCAAGATGTGGAAGTTGATTGCACTTGTTCTTGCCAAAATGATAAGAGTGAGGTATGTTGGTGGAGTCACCCTCAAGAACTCTCTAGTTCTTATTCTTTTGGATCCACATCATCTTGATGGGAATCCTTGGAGTTGTAGTCGTACTTGATGAAGTGGAACTTGAAGTTGGGAATCCACTTGACCAAGGTCTTCGGAGCTTCTTCAAATGCATCAATTTCCTCTTGAAGCTTGTCCTTGCCTTTTTGCTTGTAGTCTTGTGGTGGAAGATCATCTTGAGCTTGTGTCCCCTTGAAGGAAGTATCATACTTCTCTTGTTGAGGAACAAACTTTGTCTTGGGGTATTGATCTTCTTCCCATTCAACTCCATTGGCATTGAACTTTCGTTCAAAACCAACACCTTGATTCTTCCGGTGCATTCCTTGCTTGCGCACAATTTCCTCGAATTGCTTACTCCCGGCAAGGCTTTTGTACACTCCTTTCTCTATAATTCCCTTCAATAAGCTATTTTCTTGCTCAAGTGTAACAATCATTAGTGGAATCAAGAGAACTACTAGAAGCAACAATATTGGATTTAGCATGATCATTGTTACTACTAGAGGAAGAATCTTTCTTGTTCTTGTTACTAGACTTGACTTGAGGCATGTAAGTGGATAAGAGTAAACACTTGGCAATGTAAGAAGAGCTTTTATTGCAGAGATCATCATTGATTGCCTTTAAAAACTCATGCTCTTGCTCAAGACTGAGCTTTTCAAAGCGTAACTTCTCATGAGCTCTTAAAAGTTCTCGATGATCTTCGAAGATAGTTTCATGAGCTAACTTAAGAGTGTTTAGTTCTTTAGTTAGAGCCTTAATCTTCTCCTTATCATTGTCATTCATTTTATCATGATTAGCATGATTAATTGACGTTTCATCATAGTATTCATCACTAGAGTTGTCAACAAGTAAATCATCATCACCTAACAAGTCATCTTCATCACTATTAAAATCAACATACTCGGGGTGTGTTACCTTAGGACCTTTGGTCATGAAGCATCTTCCAATTCCTTCATTCGGTTAGTCAAATATATCGTAGGAGTTGGTTGACACAAGTGCTAGACCGGCAACACCTTCATCTTGAGTATATTCGGAATCGGAGTGATAACTTCTCTTGGAGTGGTCGTCGGAGTCGGAGCCGGATACCCATTCACCAACATGAGCTTGATGTCTTCGTTTTGTGTAGCTCCTTGATGATTTTTCCTTCCTCTCCGAATCCTTGCTTCTCCGTGAGTATCTTCATTCATAACGATCATCTCTACTCCTTCTCTCTCTTGGTGGTGATTCTTCTCTTTTGCTTCTTCTTTTTGGAGAGTCTTCTCTTCTCTTGTAGGGAGCCGTACACTCATTGGAATAGTGTCCGGGTCTTCCACAATTATAGCAGTTTCGCTCTCGACTAGAAGATCTTTTGTCATTGTAGGACCTTGACTTGGAGCTTCTATCTTTGCTTCTACTCTTGTAGAACTTGTTGTAGTTCTTCACCATTAAGCTCAATTCTTCATTGAAGTTTTGTTTCTCACTTGATGATGTAGGGGCTTCACATGAGGCTTTGTAGGCACCACTTGATTTGTTGTGAAGTTCCTCTTTATCCTTAAGGGACATCTCATGAGCAACAATTCTTCCAATTACCTCCGTTGGCTTGAGATCTTTGTAATTGGGCATCATTTGGATCAATGTGCACACGGTATCATATTTTCCATCCAAGGCTCTTAGAATCTTCTTGATGATGAATCTATCGGTCATCTCTTCACTTCCTAAGCCGGCAATCTCATTTGTGATGAGAGCAAGCCTAGAGTACATTTCAGCGACACCTTCACCATCCTTCATTTTGAACTTGTCAAGTTGACTTTGAAGCACATCCAATTTGGATTCCTTGACGGAGTCGGTACCTTCGTGCATATCAATCAAAGTGTCCCAGATTTCCTTTGCATTCTTAAGACGGCTGATTTTGTTGAATTCTTTGGGGCACAATCCGTTGAAGAGAATATCACAAGCTTGAGCATTGTATTGCAACATCTTCAACTCATCCACGGTAGCTTCACGGTTTGGTTCTCTCCCATCAAAGAAGTCACCTTGCAAACCAACACACACAATAGCCCAAACGGCGGGGTTATGTCCAAGAATATTCATTTTCATTTTATGCTTCCAACTTGCAAAATTAGTACCATCAAAGTAAGGACCTCTACGGTGAAAATTTCCCTCGCTAGACGTCATACTCTCCTAGGTTGTGAAACCAAGGCTATGACCACCAAAAGCTATGGAAATCAAAGCAAATGGAGACCAAAGCTCTGATACCACTTGTAGGATCGAAAGTATGTCTAGAAGGGGGGTGATTAGACTACTTGACCAAATAAAAACTTAACCTTTTCCCAATTTTAGTTCTTGGCAGATTTTAGCTATTTTAGGACAAGTCAAGCAATCATCACACAATTCAAGCAAGCATGCAAAGAGTATATTGGCAGCGGAGAGTAAAGCATGCAACTTGCAAGAATGTAATGGGAGGGGTTTGGAGAATTCAAATGCAATTGGAGACACGGATGTTTTTCCCGTGGTTCGGATAGGTGGTGCTATCCTACATCCACGTTGATGGAGACTTCAACCCACGAAGGGTAACGGTTGCGCGAGTCCACGGAGGGCTCCACCCACGAAGGGTCCACGAAGAAGCAACCTTGTCTATCCCACCATGGCCATCGCCCACGAAGGACTTGCCTCACTAGCGGTAGATCTTGACGAAGTAGGTGATCTCCTTGCCCTTACAAACTCCTTGGTTCAACTCCACAATCTTGTCGGAGGCTCCCAAGTGACACCTAGCCAATCTAGGAGACACCACTCTCCAAGAAGTAACAAATGGTGTGTTGATGATGATCTCCTTGCTCTTGTGCTTCAAATGATAGTCTCCCCAACACTCAACTCTCTCTCACAGGATTTGGATTTGGTGGAAAGAAGATTTGAGTGGAAAGCAACTTGGGGAAGGCTAGAGATCAAGATTCATATGGTAGGAATGGAATATCTTGGTCTCAACACATGAGTAGGTGGTTCTCTCTCAGAACATATGAGTTGGAAGTGTAGATGTGTTCTGATGGCTCTCTCCATGAATGAAGAGGAGGTGGAGGGGTATTTATAGCCTCCACACAAAATCCAACCGTTACACACAATTTACCAATCTCGGTGGGACCGAATCAACAAACTCGGTCAGACCGAAATAGTAAACCTAGTGACCGTTAGAGATTTTCGGTGGGACTGACATGCAACTCGGTAGGACCGATTTGTTAGGGTTAGGGCATAACGTAATCTTGGTGAGACCGATTACACAAACTCGGTGAGACCGATTTTGGTAATTAGCTAACCAGAGAGTTGGTCAGGCAAACTCGGTGGGACCGATTTGCTCTTTCGGTGAGACCGAAAAGTTACAAAAAGGAAACACTGAATTTACATTGCAATCTCGGTGGGACCGATCCGCTCTTTCGGTGAGACCGAAAAGTTACGAAAGGGAAACAGAGAGTTTGCAATCCCATCTCGCTGAGACCGAGATCCCTATCGGTAGAACCAATTTGCTAGGGTTTGGCAATGGCTATGACAAGTGAAACTCGGTGACGCCGGGTTGAAAGAATCAGTAGGGCCGAGTTTGGCTTAGGGTTTAGGTCAAATGTGGATATGGGAAAGTAGTTGAGGGTTTTGGAGCATATCACTAAGCACATGAAGCAAGAGGCTCATTAAGCAACACCTCATCCCTCCTTGATAGTATTGGCTTTTCCTAAAGACTCAATGTGATCTTGGATCACTAAAATATAAAATGAAGAGTCTTGAGCTTTTGAGCTTGAGCCAATCCTTTGTCCTTAGCATTTTGAGGGTTCCACTTTCACCATCCATGCCATGCCAATCATTGAGCTTTCCTGAAATAATCATCTTGGAATAGCATTAGCTCAATGAGCTATATGTTGTTATGAATTACCAAAACCACCTAGGGATAGTTGCACTTTCAATCTCCCCCTTTTTGGTAATTGATGACAACATATAGATCAAAGCTTCGACAAATGATAATAAGCATGAAATACATCGTTGCTTTGAGAAGTATGTGATAAGTAAGAGCTCCCCCTAAATTTGTGCATATTTAAGATTTGCTTTGGACTGCAAATGCACAAAGAGTTAGAGTCATGGGTTACTCTTCCATGTCACATACATCTTGGTGGAGCGCTTAAAATGATAAGAATGAAATACATGCACTCATCACCAAGAAAAGTGAATGATCACATAAGATAGATAAGATAATAGCATTCACCAAGCATTAAGTGTAGCTTATGATCAAACACATGATCATCAATGTCTCACAGATAACGACATAGTATCTCAAGCACTCAAAAGCAAACAAAGTTCAAAAAACCACCAAATAAATCAAGAGAAAAAAACAACTCTCTCTCTCTCTCTCTAAGCCTATGATCTATACATTTTTCTCCCCCTTTGGCAACAAGTTACCAAAAAGTTCCTAGAAAATGCATAGTGCTAGATCGACTCTCAGGCTTGATCTTCTGGTGGTGGTGGAGTCCGGAGCACTCCAAGGACGAAGCCTTCTGTAGACGTGGTTGGAGTTAAGGCTGAAGTAGATGCTGGAGCTGGTGGAACTGAAGCTGTAGCTGGTGCAGAAGTGGTGGCTCTCGTGTCAGCAACTAGTACTGCATGTGATCTCTGTGCTCTTGGCACTCTGGCAAATGCATTAGTTGTAGTCTTGCCTCTCCTCTCCTGCATGTCATCCTGAAGTTGTTCCACTGCAGACTGAATCTCTGTTACTTTGACATCCAAGTCATAGAACTTTTGTTCCATGATCCTCTATAAGCTCTGCTGATTCTGAGTGAGGGTGGCCAGTCCTTGCTGAATCCTCAGTGTGGATGCAATCAAGTAACCAAGCTGCTCTTGTTTCGTTTTCAAGAAATACTCAGATGCCTCCTCTTGAGTTGGCATCTTGGCAGCTTTCTCCTTCCTTGCCTGCTCCTTCTTTGCTTGTGCTTGAACTGATGATGGTTCATTTTCATTCATCACAACTTGGTTGTCCTCAAAGTCTGGATGAATAGGCAAGTGTTCCCTGTCCAACAAGTATATGCCTGTGCCCATCTTTGAGTTGATTAACTCCTGAATCTGAGGGGCATAACCACATCTCCTCTTCTGATCTGCTGCAGTCCTCTTGATAGTTTCTACTATGAGGCTCATGACCTTGAATTTCTAAGGCACATCAAATACTTGAAGCAAATTGATTGCATGGCCTCTGATCATCTTGTGATCACCTGACTTGGGCAACAGCGTGTGCCTAAGGATCCAGTTAATGGTTGGCAGCCCTGACAGAAGATAATGCACAGACCGAAACTTGAAAGTATCAAGTGCCTCGTTTGGAATTTCCTTGTACATATTGGACATAGAGTTGTGGTCCATCTTCTTCTTGGCATAGATATCCAAGTCATCCTCATGCTCCTCTGGGGCATTGATGAGCTGTGCCCACTCAGCAACAGTAGATTGGTACCTCGTACCTTCAGACATCCATGTGATCTTTCCATCTGGGTAGAAATGTGCTGTGGAGTAGAATTGCATGATCAGTTCTTCATTCCACTTTGTGAGCTTCTGCCCAGCAAAGTCTGCTACTCCACAAGCATTGAAGCTGTCATACACTCCAGGGTAGTGTTCTTCATTGTCCTTGATGTACTCCCAATTGACCCATCTCATGTCACACACAATGGGCTTCTTGTCCAACAAAACTGTCTCATAGAAGTCCTGCTGTTCCTTAGTGTGGAACCTATAATCAACAGCAGTTCTTCTTCTTGAAGCATATGGATCTGCTTCTCTCCACTTACTCAGCCCTGAGTCTCTTCTGAGCTTCATGTCCTCAGCCACAGGATGAGCATCATTGTGGTCTGGGATCTTGGGCTTGAGCTTTCTCAGAACATGCTCTTCATCATCTTCTTCAGCAGCTTCAGGCATTGGGGCCTTGTTCTTCTCAGTTGCAGGTATACTCCTTGTATTTCTCTTTGGGGCAGACTTGGGCTTGGAGGCAGCTTTGGGTGCTTCTTTGGGCTTGGATGCAGCAGCCCCTGTCCTGATAGCATCACCCATAAGCTTAGGTGCCTTAGGTGCTGGTGCAACAACCTCTTCTTCTTCCTCTTCTTCCATGATGGAAGCCTTTCCAAGCACTCTGGCTACGGTCTTCTTGACCCTTTCCTTCCTTTTCTTTCCTTCAGCAGCAACTGGCTCTATGGTTGCAGGCTTTTCAGGAATCTGAGTTGAAGCTCTGGCCTTTGGCATAGGCTGCCTACCTGCTGGCCTTTTGATTTTCAAGCCTAGCTTTGTGCCTTGAGATGAGCCATATTCCTTCTTGAGCACAACTCTTTTTGATGTGGCTTCCTCTTCCTCTGCCACATAATCTTCATCCTCAGAATCTGAAGTTCTCTTCTTCCTCTGTCTGGTGGCAGCTTTTGGCAAATTGCTTGGGGTACTCCTGCTGCCATCATTTGAAGAGCTGGAGGGACTAGTGCCCTCACTCATGAGCACCTGCTCTTCTGATCTGTTCTGGCTGTCACTCTGATCAGACATGATGTAAAAGCTGACTGTTGACCCTGTGAAGAGTTTATAGATGAGGTAGAGTGGATGAGCATCACAAAATGCAGAGATTTTTGCAAAAGAATGATTCAAAAACTTAGTTTTAGTTTCCCACTGAAATCATCTCGGATCTACCGATTTTTAAACTCGGTGATACCGAAGCAGTTTTGGAACCTAAACTAGTGAACTCGGTCAGACCGAGTCACAGTTCGGTGGCACCGAGACTGCTAGGGTTTCACAAAGTTCCAAAATCAGTCTGACCTAGTTCACTAGTTTAGGTTTGGATCGGGGGGGAGGGCGAGGAGAGTGGGGAGTGGGTTAGGGTTCGGGGGGTGGGGATAGGATAAGGGAGTGGGGGGTGCGGCCGGTTGGGCCGGCAAGGCGGCCCGGTGGGCCGAAGTCCTGCGAGGGAGGTTATTCTAGTTTTTTTTTGTTTTTTTGTTTTTGTTTAGACCTTTTCATTTATCTTTTTATTTATCTACCTTTTACTGTTTTCTCTAATTTTCAATATACCTTAGTTTTAATAAAATATCAAAGTTGCACCTAATTTAGTATATGTAATTATGCCGCAACCACATTTAACTTGGCACACAAAGTAAAATAGTTTGTGTTGGTTTCTTATTATAAAAGCTTTTAAATATTTGTTTTTGCTACTGTTTTTTTTCATTTTAGAGTATTTAGATAATTTAGAAAATTGTGGATTCTCCACCATAATTATCTATGCATTATTTGGCTCACTCCGAACATTTTAGTTTTAATATCTGAATTTTTTTATTGTTTGCTTGATTTTGAATTTGAATTCGAACCGGTTTCAAACTAATGCGAGATTAGAAACAGTAATCAAGGTGATGTGGCATCATTAGCAGAGGTTCACTGTAGCTTAAATATCCGGGCGTCACAATTCTCCTCCACTACAAGAAATCTCGTCCCGAGATTTAAGAGGTGGAGTAAGGGGGAAGTTCTGGTTACGAAATTCTAATGAGTCTCCTTGTCTTGGTTGAGCTTATCGAAGAGGTTAGTCCATTGTGTTGATGTCTTTATTTCTCTACATCTGGATGTCGTGACGAAGTTGCCATCCTTTCTTCAGAAATTTCATCGTACTTACAAAAAAATAAGGGGGTATTCCGAAAGAACGGACCTCTACAAGGTTGTCTATTTGGTAGATAACATCGGGGAAGGTGGCGGAAAGTAACTCTCGAATGGAAACTTAAGACAATATCATGAGCAAAGTAAGTAGGTACCATGATAAGTTTCGAGCGGGTAGACAATTGTTCGATGCCTGAAACCAAGTGTGAAAGGGGTCTAGAGCAACGAGAATAAGTATTGCGTCCGATACCAGATTAGATCACCTCTAGGAAGGTGGCTGGTGATCTTCATATGAAGCCAATCATGAGGAATAACTTCGGAGATAGGGGTATACAGGAGAGTCAGGTTTTTGATCCTGTGGAACTATGGGTTATGGGCCCACCATGTGCGTTAAAAGTAGAAAGGGCAGTAATGTCTTGCACGACCATGTAAGCCAGGCATGTCAGAGGATAGCCTATCAGTTATGTCGGCAACAACATCGGTACCAAGGGCGAGGGACGAATAGAACCATTTTCCTCCTCGTTGAACGAGGCGGACCAGTAGGCAAAGTTCTCGTCCATCGGCAGTTACCGGAAAGTCATCAACAGTAGAAACAGGGTCTCACGGACAGAGATGTACACCGAGATGTTTACATAAGCAGGAGAATATTACTGCTTAGATCATATAGATTCCAAGAAAGGTTAAGCCAATCAATGGAAAGGAAAATATGATCATCAGGTTAAACAGCACAATGGAAAGGTAAAAGAGTTTAAACAAATATTTCAGGGGTATATCCTTCCCAAGGACAAGAAGAGCATGGTATCCATGACAGGATATAATGTAGAAAACTCTTTAGGTAGGGGAGAGAAATTTCATGACTTCACCCATACAGCGGTGTTTGGATAATTGAGCAGGAAACATTTAGCATTGGGCTTCAAATATTCTTTGATGAAAATTGGAGTACCACGGACATGCTTCGAGATATCATTAGTCTTTCAGAAAAGGCCGGACTTTGGATACTTGAAGGATTCATCAGGAACAACTTGTAGAATTAGTCTTACAGTTTCCTCACGGAAGAATGGATAGCCGTGCTGAAAAGGAAACTATAACAATAGGGCCTCCGGCCAGGTGTGCTAGGCATGACATCATCTTACCGGGTCATATAAGACCAATGTTATAACTATTGGAAATATGTCCCAATCATCATATCTGACCGAGATTCAGATCTAATTGGTGCGAGGATGCCTCAGACTCAGGATGCCTGAGAAGAAAAGGTGCATCACAAATTGACGAGATTTCATTGTAAGATTCTCGGGAAACGAACTATCGAAGCGAGTTCCAAAACAAGAGTTCATCATTTAACCAAGGAGAGGACGAGGAGGTGGTTGATGAACTCAGCGACAACAAATCGAGATTTCCAAAAGATGGATCCCCACCAGTATTCGAACAAGGAGATAAAACTTGTCAGATCAAATGATATAATGAGGTATGCTCGAGGAAAACATACATAGTTAACATTGATTGTAAGGTGCACCCGAATTACGGGCTTAGGTAGCATGATCAATGTTAGAATGGTGATTCGATAACCAATGGTCTAAGAATGAAATAATGACCATTAACTTCAAAGCAATATGGTTGCTAGAAGTTTTAAAGTCGCACATCATAGTTCAATTGTCGGTTTTCCGGTTAGAAACAACACGGGGACCAAGGAATGAACGGATATGGCAAGAAGTATCACTTGTATCAAGAATTCATAAGAGGTGGTGAAATTCTCACGACATTCTTAACATAAAAGATGGTAATACTCCAAGGTAAAGAAGAATAATTATTGGATAGCAAGGATCTCTAGGTATAACACAAAACACGAACAAGTTTGTGTTGGAGGGAAGGCAAGAATGTTGTCGATGAAAACACAAATCATCTATGGGCAAGGATGGTATTTCTCAACACGAATTCGATTAATATCCTGTAAGAGCTCAGAATGTTGATGATGATCATGACAAAATTGTTGAGAGATTTCAAGAAGATGTAATCAATCGGCAATGACATCAAATTTGAATGATGAAGCGAAAGGTTATTAGAACCATGGGTACGACACAAACTCGAAATCAAGTTTGCTATTCAAGGAGAAATGATATGACAAGGAAGATCGACGTAAGATTAGCTTACCGTCGAAAGTTGTGCTCCGGGAATAAGGACCAGGTAGCACAGTTAAAATCATCATAGTAATGATATAGCTAAATAGGGTAGGAAGGACGTGATCGGGTACAAACTCGTAAGCAAAGAAGATTTATAATAGTTGTTGAACCGTAGTGTGACTCGGTCCAGTTATCGGTCTTTGAGTGTTTAATAACTCAGAGCCCGTGAAAAATTGGAATCAGTGAGAATGTAGTACTTGATGAAGAACTCATTAGAGGTTACGTAGTACTTGATATTATCGAGGTACCATGGTGTAATACTCGACGGAAGATCAAAGTAAAGGTTGGACTAGGGCAATGCTCTGCAGAAGACAAGTGCTCAAATTTGCACGAGAAATGGAATCAAGGAGAAACATGGTCGGAACCATGTCCATAGATACAAGATGAACTTATAACAAGGGGATAATTAATTTAACAGAAGCTTCCATGATAAGGTATACATCGTTTCCATGGGCATGAACATAGGGTTCAAGGTCGACTCCCACTTCTCCAATGCATAACCTTTCATTCACTTCTCATTTTCGAAGAAGTTGCAGTGTTGAAATTTTATCTGGCGAAGCACCAGAAGAGTATGACTCATGAAAACTTTCGGGTTCACACGGTTTTAGAGAAGGTATAGGTTTAACCCATCGGGGCATCTTAGAAACATATACCACAAGCTCTAAGAGTAAATAACACAAGCTCGAAAGTAGAGCATGGTTGACAAAGCAGAGGACACAATTTACCAAAGGCATTATGTATCCGAGAAAAGACTCACAAAGTTATTGAATATGAAGGACGCCGTGGGATAAAATCCATTAAAGGATCTGCCGGTCAATAACAGAGCTATTGTGAGCATCGACACACAACCAGAGGAAGTAACAATGCAAGGGCATTGGATTATAGAAACAACTGACTGATTCAATGTTTATAATCAGAGGTATTATGATTTCCAAATCGAAGGATCAGAAGCAGATGCTCTGATCAAGGGTGGATAAGTTCAATAGACCTAAGGGGTACAATCGATGGCAATTGGATTGGTTGAGAACCAGCTCATGTTTAAAACGACGTCTGAGCCGGAAAGATAATTTAAAAGGATCAACTGATGATTGCGTGCATTCGCACTCATGTTGAATCAAAAGGATCAAGATGACGGTGCCTAAGGATACTAACGAATATTGCCAGACATATGGAAAGCATCCATCATGCAAGTAGACAAGTATTGCAGAGCAATAAGATACTAAGGATTTTTGGAGGACCGAATAGTATTTCGAAGACCATTGTGAAACACATGAACAACTGGGGGATGAGCGGATACTCGATAAGTGCGATAATTATCCGTAGGGGTATTCAGGTGACAAAGAACAGCAAGGCAGTAAGCTCAAAGGATTATCAAAACAACGATGAGTATTTCGGGGTATCTTGTAATATCAAGACCAACTGGGGATGAATGTAAGAATAACAACTGCAAGTAGTTATCCATTAGGGTTGACGGTGGAAGGGGAATTGCAAACGCGATGAACAAAAGTTCTCGGGTTAATAGCGGAGAGTATCTTCAGGGTCTTCACGTGCAGTAGACGATCATCAGTAATAAGGGGCTCTCCGGGTGAAAGTGATAATGAGATCCTAATGTTAGATTTAGCAAAATTCATTTAACCCGAATAGAAGAGAGATCAGAGTCCCAGAGTATAGACAAGGAGTAAAAGATCCTAATACCACCCAATGGCGACATGGGCCCGTAAGCCACACAGCCATGTTAGTAAAAGTTTTTCAATGACTAGACTCAACTTCGGCCAAGGAGTGTGGAAGAGGGATTCCTACAGGCAGTCGGCTGTGATACCAACTTGTGACGCCCCCGATTCAATCATACACTAATTATACACGCAAACGTGTACGATCAAGATCAGGGACTCACGGGAAGATATCACAACACAACTCTACAAATAAAATAAGTCATACAAGCATCATATTACAAGCCAGGGGCCTCGAGGGCTCGAATACAAGAGCTCGATCATAGATGAGTCAGCGAAAGCAACAATATCTGAGTACCTACATAAGTTAAACAAGAATGCCTTAAGAAGGCTAGCACAAACTGGGATACAGATCGAAAGAGGCGCAGGCCTCCTGCCTGGGATCCTCCTAAACTACTCCTGGTCGTCGTCAGCGGTCTGCACGTAGTAGTAGGCACCTCTCGAGTAGTAGTAGTCGTCGTCGACAGTGGCGTCTGGCTCTTGGGCTACATCGTATGGTCGTAGCAATCGAGTATAGGAAGAGGGAAAAGGGGGAGGAAAGCAACCGTGAGTACTCATCCAAAGTACTCGCAAGCAAGGAGCTACACTACATATGTATGCATTGGTATCAAATGGAATAAGGGGGTAACATATGTGGACTGAACTGCAGAATGTCAGAATAAGAGGGGGATATCTAGCCCTTTCGAAGACTACGCTTCTGGTCACCTCCATCTTGCAGCATGTAGAAGAGAGTAGATGGTAAGTTCACCAAGTAGCATCGCATAGCATAATCCTAACCGATGATCCTCCCTTCATCGCCCTGTGAGAGAGCGATCACCGGTTGTATCTGGCACTTGTAAGGGTGTGTTTTATTAAGTATCCGGTTCTAGTTGTCATAAGGTCAAGGTACAACTCCAGGTCATCCTTTTACCGAGGGACACGGCTATTCGAATAGAGCAACTTCCCTGTAGGGGTGCACCACATTTCCCAACACGCTCGATCCCCTTTGTCCGGACACACTTTTCTGGGTCATGCCCGGCCTCGGATGATCAACACGTCGCAGCCCTACCTAGGCACAACAGAGAGGTCAGCACGCCGGTCTAAATCCTATGGCGTAGGGGTCTGGGCCCATCGCCCATTGCACACCTGCACGTTGCGTGGGCGGCCGGAGAGTAGACCTAGCAACCTCCATTACAAAGGAAGTTGCGTTACGCGGTCCAACCCGGCGCGCGCCACTCAGTCGCTGACGTCACGAAGGCTTCGGCTGATACCACGACGTCGAGTGCCCATAACTATCCCCGCGTAGATGGTTAGTGCGTATAGGCAAGTAGCCAGACTCAGATCAAATACCAAGATCTCGTTAAGCATGTTATTTTAAAATAACCACAGACGCCGACCAGGGCCAGGCCCAACTCTCTCCTAGGTGGTCTCAACCTGCCCTGTCGGTGCGCCTCAAAGTAACAGTCGGGGGTCATCGAGAACTCAGGCCCACCACTACCTGGATGGAGCCACCTGCCCCTTCAGCCCCCATCTCCGAACAGTATCATAAGTAATGTAACAGTATAAGTATACAGTATATGCCCATGATCACCTCCCGAAGTGATCACGACCAAGTAGTATAGCATGGCAGACGAACAAGAGTGTAGGGCCACTGATGGAACACTAGCATCCTATACTGAGCAGTAGGATAGCAGGTAAAGGTAACAACAGTAGTAGCAAGGAGATAGTAAAAAAACAGTAGTAGCAAGGACAGGCTATGCATCAGGATAGGATTAACGGGAAGCAGTAACATGCTACACTACTCTAATGCAAGAAGTAGAGAGAAGAGTAGGCAATATCTGGCGATCAAAGGGGGGGGGAGGGCTTGCCTGGTTGCTCCGGCAAGAGAGAGGGGTCGTCAACACCGTAGTCGTACTAGGTAGCAGCGGCGTCGGTCTCGGTGTCTAGCGAGAGAAGAGGGGGAAGAAACAATAAATATAATGCAAACAAATGCATGACGATGCATGACATGACAAAGCGTGATGCTAGGTGTGCCCTAATGCGGTACGAGGTGGTACCGGTGTAGGGGTAAAACATCCGGGAAAGTATTCCCGGTGTTTTGCGTTTTCGAACAGATGAACCGGAGGGGGAAAATTGCATGTTTGCTATGCTAGGGATGTGTGGCAGACGAACCGGTTGCGTATTCGGATTCGTCTCGTCGTTTTGAGCAACTTTCATGTACAAAGTTTTTCCATCCGAGCTACGGTTTATTTTATATTAATTTTTAAAGATTTAATTCATTTATAGAATTAACAGAATTAATTTAATTAGAAAATGCAATTATGACGTCAGCATGATGTCAGGGTGATGTCAGCGGTCAACTAGACAGTGACCTAGTCAAACTGACATGTGGGTCCCACTATCATTGCCTAAGACTAACTAAGCAGGTTTAGTTAGTTTAGTTAATTGATTAGGTTATAATTAAACTCTGTTAATTTAATTTAATTAATTTAGTTAATTAATTAATTAATATTTTTATTTTATTTTATTTATATTCTTTTTTCATATCTTTTTAAAATGTTTTGGGGGTGGGACCCCTTTGTTATAGGGACATGGGCCTTAACGGGTGCGGTGCTAACGGGCGGGAGCCCACGGGGAGCGGGCGTAGCCCGCCCGAGTGGGACGTGGCCGCCGGGCGCCGCAGGCAACCGTGGGGGTGAGCGGGCGGCAGGAGGCCGTGGATGGTGCGGCGACAAGCCGCGCGGGCCGGGGAGTAGGGCGCCGTCGGGCGGCTGGCGGGGCGCAGGAGAGGCAGCGAGATGCAGGGGAGGCCAGCTCGGTGCAGGGGACGGCGCGGGGCGCGGACAGCGCGAGCGTGCATAGTGGTGCGGGACACGGCCGGCGCGTGCGGTGGAGGGCGACAGTGGTGGTGGCGGCAGCGCCGCAGCACAGCAGCAGCTGCTGCAGCTCGCGGCGGGGCACGACCGTCATGGGCGGCGCGGGGAGGCGGCGCACGACCAGGACAACTTGGTCGCGCGGAGCACGACGCAGGGGGCGCACAGGGGAGGCCGCGGCCGGCAGCAGCTACAGCAGTACACGGGGTAGCGAGCACGGCGTTGACGCGACGGGCGTGACGAGGCGCGTGAGCTACGCGAGGGAGACCGAGACGGGTGGGGGAGGCGCTCACTGGGGCCGTAGGGTTCAGGCAGCGTGCGCGGGATGGTCCGGCGAGGAGGAGATGAGGAGGAGGATGGTGAGGCGGCGACGAGGTCCGGTGAGAAACAGGCCGTGGCACGGGCGCGAGGGAGGGGGTTCGTCGCTGGCGGGTGGCTCGTCCACCGCAGTAGGGTCGCCGGGCGACGCGGGGCTCGAGCACGGAGCCAGGGCGGCGTCGGCGGCGGTTCGGTACCCTGATCCAGATTTGGATCGGGGAGGAGGGCGAGGAGAGTGGGGGGAGTGGGGAGTGGGTTAGGGTTCGGGGGGAGTGGGGATAGGATAAGGGAGTGGGGGGTGCGGCCGGTAGGGCTGGCAAGGCGGCCCGGTGGGCCGAAGTCCAGTGAGGGGGGTTATTCTTGTTTTTTTGTTTTTGTTTAGACCTTTTCATTTATCTTTTTATTTATCTACCTTTTACTGTTTTCTCTAATTTTCAATATACCTTAGTTTTAGTAAAATATCAAAGTTGCACCTAATTTAGTATATGTAATTATGCCGCAACCACATTTAACTTGGCACACAAAGTAAAATAGTTTGTGATGGTCTCTTATTATAAAAGCTTTTAAATATTTGTTTTCACTACTATTTTGTTCATTTTAGAGTATTTAGATAATTTATAAAATTGTGTATTCTCCACCATAATTACCTATGCATTATTTGTCTCACTACGAACATTTTAGTTTTAATATCTGAATTTTTTTATTGTTTGCTTGATTTTGAATTTGAATTCGAACCGGTTTCGAACTAATGCGAGATTAGAAACAGTCATCAAGGTGATGTGGCATCATTAGCAGAGGTTCACTGTAGCTTAAATATCCGGGCGTCACACGAAGGAGAAATCATCGCTCAAGCTTGGGGGAGGCTTAAGTAAATGTTATATTCATGCCCCAATCATGAGCTCTCAAAAGAAATGATTATTCAAAAAATTTATGCTCGGCTTTCTCTCGGTAATCGCTCCATACTCGATACTTCTTGTACTGGATCTTTTATGATGAAGACTATTGAATTCAAATGGGATTTATTGGTCAGAATTAAATGCAACTCTAAAGATTGGGACCTCGACGAAGGTAAGGAGTCAGGTATAACACCTAATTTTGACTGTGTTAAATCTTTTATGGATACCGATGCTTTCCGTGAATTTAGCACTAAATATGGACTTGACTCTGAGATAGTAGCTTCTTTCTGTGAATCCTTTGCTACTCATGTTGATCTCCCTAAGGAGAAGTGGTTTAAATATAATACTCCCATTGAAGTAAAAGTAGTTGCACCTATTAAAGTTGAAGAAAAGACTATCACTTATAATGATCCTGTTGTTCCTGCTGCTTATATTGAGAAGCCACCTTTCCTGTTAGAATAAAGGATCATGCTAAAGCTTCAACTGTAGTCAACAAAAGTAATATTAAGATACCTAAACCCCCTGAGCAAACTAAAGTTGAACCTAAAATTGCTATGGTTAAAGATCTCTTGGCCGAAAATATTGATGGGCATGTTATTTACTTCTGCAATGAAGCTGCTAGAATTGCTAGACCTGATGCTAAAAATAAACATAGACCTGTTGTAGGCATGCCTGTTATTTCCGTTAAAATATGAGATCATTGTTATCATGAATTATGTGATATGGGTGCTAGTGCAAGTGCAATAACTCATTCCTTATACAAATAAATTATGCATGATATTGCACCTGCTGAGATAAAAGAGATTGATGTTACAATTAAGCTTGCCAATAGAGATACTATTTCACCAGTTGGGATTGTTAGAGATGTTGAAGTCTTGTGTGGGAAAGTTAAATATCCTGCTGATTTTCTTGTTCTTGTTTCCCCACAAGATGACTTTTGTCCCATTATATTTGGTAGACCCTTCTTGAATACTGTTGATGCTAAGATAGACTGCAATAAGGATATTGTTTCTGTTGGTTCAGGGGATATGTCTCATGAGTTTAATTTTGCTAAATTTAGTAGACAACCCCGTGATGAGGAATTGCCTAGTAAAGATGAAATTATTGGTCTTGCTTCTATTGTTGTGCCTCCTACTGATCATTTAGAACAATATTTGCTAGACCATGAAAATGATATGTTTATGAATGAAAGAAGTGAAATAGATGAAGTATTCTTTAAACAGGGACCTATTTTGAAACACAACTTGCTTGTCGAAATCCTAGGGGATCCTCCCCCGCCTAAGGGTGATCCCGTGTTTGAGCTTAAACCATTGCCCGATACTCTTAAATATGCTTATCTTGATGAAAATAAGATATATCCTGTTATTATTAGTGCTAACCTTTCAGAGCAAAAAGAAGAGAAATTATTGAAAACTCTGAAGAAGCACCATGCTACTATTGGATATACTCTTAATGATCTTAAGGGCATTAGTCCCACTCTATGTCAACACAAAATAAATTTGGAGAAAGACGCCAAACCAGTTATTGATCACCAACGACGGCTAAATCATAAGATGAAAGAAGTGGTAAGAAAGGAAATATTAAAGCTCCTTGAAGCAGGTACAATTTATCCAGTTGCTGATAGTCAGTGGGTATGCCTTGTCCATTGTGTCCCTAAGAAGGGAGGTACTACTATCATTCCTAATGATAAAGATGAATTGATCCCGCAAAGAATTATTACGGGTTATAGGATGGTGATTGATTTCCGCAAATTAAATAAAGCCACTAAAAAGGATCATTACCCTTTACCTTTCCTTGATCAAATGCTAGAAAGATTATCCAAACATACACATTTTTGCTTTCTAGATGGTTACTCTGGTTTCTCTCAAATACCTGTGTCAGCTGATGATCAAGAAAAGACTACTTTTACTTGCCCTTTCGGTACCTTTGCTTATAGACGTATGCCTTTTGGTTTATGTAATGCACGCGCTACCTTTCAAAGATGAATGATGGCTATATTCTCTGACTTTTGTGAAAAGATTTGTGAAGTTTTCATGGATGATTTCTCTGTTTATGGATCCTCTTTTGATGATTGCTTGAGCAACCTTGATCGAGTTTTGCAGAGATGTGAAGAAACTAACCTTGTCTTGAATTGGGAGAAGTGCCACTTTGTGGTTAATGAAGGTATTGTCTTGGGGCATAAAATTTCTTAAAGAGGTATTGAAATTGACAAAGCTAAAGTTGATGCTATAAGAAGCTTCCTTGGTCATGCCGGATTTTATAGGAGGTTCATTAAGGACTTCTAAAAAATTTCTCGGCCTCTGACTAACCTATTACAAAAAGATATTCCTTTTGTCTTTGATGATGATTGTGTAGAAGCATTTGAAATACTTAAGAAAGCCTTGATTTCTGTACCTATTGTTCAGCCACCTGATTGGAATTTACCTTTTGAATGTGACACTCCAAAATTTTTATTTGGTTTTCAGCAAAAACTTTGTGGTTTTTGAAAAGAGGCCATTTAAAATTTTCCAGAAAACCTTCCTCTTAGAAACTTCCTTTGCTTTGGCAAGGATTTTATTTTTCTTCAAACTATGATGTTTGACCTTTTGAAACTTCTTCTCTGTTGGTTCCCTCTCAAATTATTTTGGGATTTAATTTTATATTCTTTTAAAAAAAGAAACTCTATGAAAATTTGGGATTTTCTTATCTTGGAAACCACCCATGACTTTGTATTTTGCCCATGTGGTAAAACCCCTCCAAAACCTCCCCTCCTCCTTGTAATCAACCTAAATTCTCTGTCCCAACTAATCCAAGCAAGTTTTGGATTTTATTCTAATTTTCTTTCCCCTCAAATCTTTTCTGCAAATTATTTGGAGCCTGAGAGATTTTCAAAGCAAGTACCCTTTTGCATTTGAGTTTTGACCTCAAACCAACTCTCCTGGATGGTCCTTTGTACCCACAACCCAGAACCATCTTGATCCACTCCTCCTCTTTTCAAATTTTTCAAATTTCAGTCTCTGCAAGTTTGGACCAGACTTGCCAAATTTGGTGAAATTCATATCTACACTTCTTCTAAAATTCCACCAAAATTCAGGCAGCCTACTGGAGCAATGAGTAGCCACTCCACCAAAAATCAGCTCAAGGAAAAATACCCAGAGGCCAAATTCATTCTGTCGAACACCTTGCTTGCGCTGTTGCTGTTCATTTTCAGGAATATTCAGATTCAAAGTCGTTTTCGTTCGTCAGTTTCTATCACGCGTAGACAGTGCCCTTGGCACGTTCCTCGCCGCCTCTTCCTCCTGTCTGGAGCACCACACGTGCGCTTGGCGCCTTCCCGGCGTCGGCGGCGCCCTGGCCCGCCTGCGCCAGCGTGTCTTGCGGTGGCCGAACCACCGTAGCGGCCGACAGAGAGCAGAACGGCGGCTCAATGCCGTTCGGCGCCGCCCAATCCTCCTGGTAGCTCCGCGTGGCCTCATGCACGCCAGCACACCCCGTTGCACCGTCGCCGTGGCCCGGCTGGCACTGGGCACGCTCTCTGCCGCCGACGGGCCCGCGCTGCCCCGTTCCGTCAAGCTCCCCCTCAACAACCGAATCCCACTGAGGTTAGCGTCTGAATGGAACCAGTAAACCTCCACGATGACACCCAACTCCCTAATCTCCCCCGACCAAGCACTGCGCCGCCGTAACCTTCACCGGAGATCCCCGTTCACGGCCACCGCCTCGGATCGCCTATCAAAAGGACCCCGAGCCCACTCACGACCCCCACACCCTCACTGCACCTCTCCAAGACCCTGCCAAGCCACCAGGAGGACCTCGAGGAGGTCTCCTCCCCCGACTCCGGCCGCCCCGTTCCGCCTCGGCCTCCACCTCGATTCGCTCCGGTGAGGCCGTCTCCGGCGCCCAAACCCCGTCCGTTACCCCCTCTAGCTACCAGAAGTCTAACCCCCTCCTCAATTTGGCCTTCGCAGCTCCATCCGACGAGGCCCTCGACCACCCGAACCGCCGTCCGCCGGAGCAAGGCTCGCCGTCGACGTGGTGCTCGCCGACCGCCACCACCACCACCAACCGACGCGGAAGGGCGCCCTGAACACGGAGGTACCCTCCGATCTTCCTGCCTCGCCGTGGATCGCCGCCGGCGACCACCGCGGCTCTCGGGCGCCGACGAGCTTCGTCCCCCGTTTGAAAGTTTAAACCTGACGAGTGGGACCCGCCCGTCAGCCTCTCAGATCCTTTTAAACGAATCATTTTCTGAAAGCGCCTTCGGGCAAAATACGCTTTCCCCTCTGGGCTGGCATATTCAAGACTGGAACGTTTTCTGTTTTTATAAGCTAGCCCCTGGAAATCTTCTGTTTCATTACAGATGAGTCCCTGGACAAAAACCTTTATAACTTTTAAACAGAAAAGTATTTTTGATTGATCCTTTTTCTGTCCTCTTTAAAATTTTGTCTAGTTTTTTATCAGATTTATTTGAAAAATATTTGGAATACTTTTTGTGCACCTCTTGGTATTTACGATAGCGCATATATTTTCTTTATACCGTAGATACCGAAGGAGGTTACGGAGCCGCGAATTTCACCGAGCTAGGCTCCGACTACTCCGAACCAGGCAAGCATGTTTGAACTTTTGATATGATGATTGTTTTGGCATGTTTGCATTAAGTAGTTTATGGCATGTTGATGAACATACCGATGAATGTCCTGTTACCTGAGACGATGAGGCAAGTGAGTTTCGAAAATCCATGAGTGGATGGATGTGAGTATGCATGGCCATGTGTTGGCATGAGGATGGGTAAGATGGCAGTGTTGTAGCATGCCAGGCTTATGCCAGACTATGTGACTTCAATGTCAACTCGTATCATTCCAGTTCCTTCCATTCTTCCTTCCTTGTACTACCACATGTTTTCCGCAAGGAATATGGCTTAGTAAGTTGTAAACCGCTTTCCTGGTACACACCAAAAAGGAGAGGCCGTGATGATGGTTCCATGGCCCTGGATTAAAGCCAGTCATCCGGTCAGGGGGCATGGGTGTTTCCGGTTGGGACCGAGAGGGGGGCACCCCTTAGAGCGCGCGTATATAAATTTGATCCCATGCTATTCGAGATTGTGATCTCCCCGTCTCAAAAGTTTTTCTTGGACGATGTCTAGGGTGATTCTTAGCATCGAGAGGTAGGATGGGTGTGTACTGGTTAGCTGTGTTTTCTTCCGAAATACCGTAAACGGAACTAGTCCTTCGTGACTACGGAAATCCGTTGGCTGTAAAAGTTTTGTACAAACTCTGCAGAGTCATATATTCCTTCGAATCATCTATTCCATGTCCAAGTTCGATATTAACTTATCTTGACCAAATGTCAGTTTTGATGACAGAGACTCCGGTGAACCGCATGAGTGCTAAGTCCGGTTAAATGATTATTCCTGTGGATGGACTAACCCGTTTATTCTCATGAATTGAATATTTATTATGAGCATTATTTCCTTGTGAATAAAAGCCCTTTATGTGGTGTCGCTAAGACGCCCGACTGTGGCATCTCTTTTAAAGCCCTTTCTGTGATGTCGCCCCGACGTCCAAACTGTCTCGCGAGTACTTTCAAAGTACTCACTGGCTTGTTGATTTGGCCAGATGCTGACGAAGGCGATCTCATGGATGAAGAATTTGATAGCGAGTCCAACGCCTAGAGGAGTCCCAGTCAGTCTCGTATGACCCTGGATTTGGTCACTGTATTATATCCGCTTCCGCTACCAAATAAATTCATCGAGCCTCACCTCGACGCTCGATGAGATGACAGTTTTAGAGACTTGTATCTCTCTCCCCGCTGTGTTTCTCCACCACTGCCCTATCCTCGAGTCAGTAGTATGCCTCCACACCACTGTGTCATGTCCGCCATTATGTATATTTATTGGCGTGCTTATAATAATTTGGTTGAGCAACCGTAGTTCGACCCTGTAATATATTTTATGCTACTGGCTTATTGTATCAAGAATTTGTCTACCAGTGAGTAGGATTTCTCTCATACTGGACTCAAAAGATTGGTTTCTCAATAAATATTTTTATTGGAAAACCGGTCATGACAAGCTTGGTACCAGAGCCAGGCTGACTGTAGGAAGCCACTAGGTGCGATCGCTAATTGGTTATTAGCTTGATTGAGCCTTTTCATTTTTTCTTGATTGTAGTCATTTTCTGTCAGTCAGCATAAATTTATGATCTGACCATGCAGAATTTTTGCCTACTTTTGTAGATGGCCGACAACAGCTGCGAGTCTCAGACCTTCGCCAACGTGCCCGATGGGTTCATCAAGTTTCTTTCCTTCATCGTTCAGGTCGCGATGGGGCCATCTGTCCGCCCAGTCTTCACACTCTGCCAGCACCGAGTCAACGACAGTCTGACCATGCACCAGGCCGCGGTGCAGTTCAAGGGAGGCGTGGTGAGTTACGCCGCTTCCGGTTCTTGGGAAGAGCCATGCCTACGGAGAGGCATGCTATGCAGATGGCAGCCCGTGAGGCGATAGCTCGTCTCAGGGATGTCCTCCCCGTGATGAAGACTCGTCGTTACCGTTATCTTCCATGCCATGTGCCTTACACCTGTCACTACGCATTCTCCTGCCCCAGAGGAGAACGAGACAAGGCTTTTGAGATGCTCATTGAGTATCTCTGGGCCCTGGAGGCAGCCTTCGACAACCTGGTGGACGACTTCGTGGCTGCCCGCATGGACTCAGTTCATGGCTGTGCTGCCAACAGGAGGGAGCTCCTACCCACCGCACCGCCACTGACTTTGGTCTCGTCCTCAGCACCTTATACGCCTACTCATCGCCTACCTTCTACCGAAGAATTCAACCAAGTCATTGCACCCACTCCAGCACGCACTGCACCACCCTTCGCGCCCACTCTTGTTCGTGTTGTTCCTCCCCTGGCACCCGCTCCGTCCACTCTGCGCAACACTACACGTATGGAGCCTATTAGCGAGGAGGAAGTTGAGTCCCCAACCTCGCTACGCCTCGCCCTCGGCAGGGCAAAGGAGGTCGTCAACATCTCCGCCTGAGTACGCTTAGCCGCCATGTAATGTACCGCTTTGTATGATATGTTTATATGTGCATATGTTGTGAGAAGTAGCCTGTTTGCGCATCATGTAGGATCTGGAGAAGTGCACTAGCCTAAATAACATGTCAGGATTATGTACGCATATCCTGATTGATGTATTGTATAATTACCGCCCGCGTGTAAGATATGTAATGAGCAGTCCTTCTCCGTGCGCAAGTCGATTTGTTTTTCTTAAGTAAGCTTGGTTATTTAATTTTATTTGCCAGCCTTATGCATTTATGGAATTGTTTTTGCGACTCTTTCCGCTTTTCTTATGGGTTTTACAAAATATATCCCCAGAGTGAAAAATGTCTCGTCCTTGGACTCGCTCCATGCCAACTCCACCCGAGGAAAATTATGATACACAACCCAGCAACGAGTTCACTCAGGGACAGTCAAGCCAACAGGGCAGTGAATCGGCACTTTCACAAATGTGCCGCCTTTATGAGCAGAGTCAGCAACAACATCGGGAAATGATGAACCAAGTCATCAACATGGGAAATCACCATGGACAGTATCAGCAGCATTCCAAGTTATCTGAGCTACAGAAGACACGTCCCCAAACATTTTCTCATACTGACAAGCCTCTTGAAGCCGAGGATTGGCTTCGAGATATGGAGAGAAAATTAATTATTGCAAAATGTTCAGATCTCGAGAAAGTACTTTATGCTCCGCACTATCTCACAGGAGCAGCTGCATCATGGTGGGAGAATTTTCTGCACATGCACCCCAACGAAAATGATATAACCTGGGATGATTTCAAGGAAGGTTTCCGTGGTGCACACATTCCCAAGAGTATTATGAAAATTAAGAAGAGAGAGTTCGATGACCTCAAACAAAGGAACATGACAGTGTCAGAATACAACGGTCAATTTACTCTATTGTCCCGCTACGCCAATGAAGAACGTATGACTGAAAGCAAGAAGATGGAGAAATTCCTTGACGGTCTGGCGCCCGCGCTTAAATGCCAACTGGTCGTTCACACTTTTCCAGATTTTAAGACACTAGTGGACAAAGCTATTACTCTGGAAAATGAGAGACGTAGCTTGGAGGATTTACGTAAGGGAAAAAGAGACCAGACTACTCTTGCACGCAACCACCGAAGCAGGACAGATTTTCAGAAAGGTGGGACACACAAACCTACAACAAACATCTCTCGCCCAACCAAGAATGTCCATGCAAGGGACAAAGAGTTCACATATCGCCCAGGCGTTACTTGCTACGCTTGTGGAAAAGAAGGGCACTACGCCAAACAGTGCCCCAAGCCAAGGAACTCGACCCCGAAGCCAAACAATGGTGGAAATAATTCAGCGCCCAAGCGCAACAATTTCAACCCCAACAACAACCACAGGAAGAGTCATCTAAACCACGTGACCAAAGAAGAAGCACAAAATGCTCCGGATATCGTACTCGGTACGTTTCCTGTCAACACAATACCTGCAATGGTTTTGTTTGATTCTGGAGCTTCTCACTCATTCATTTCGAAAAGTTTTGCTTTGCAAAATAATTTTTCGATGTTTCCCTTGGAAAAATCCATGATCATCAAGTCCCCTGGGATTCAACAAGTTACTCAGACTTACTGTCAGAATGTGGTCATTGAGTTCGAAGGATTGAAATTTTTCGCCAATCTTATTGTGTTGGAAAATAAAGGACTGGATGTCATCCTAGGGATGGACTGGTTAACCACCAACAAAGGTTTTATTGACTATTTCAACCGGACCATAATTCTCACGCACCACCACGGGAAGACAATAAAAGTATTAGCCAAGGAAAGAAAAATACCCCAGCAGCCGAGATTGAATAAGGTGGACGTTTCTGAGTTAAGCAAGGTTCCAGTAGTATGTGAATTTCTAGACGTATTTCCTGAAGAACTACCAGGCATGCCACCAGACCGAGAAATAGAATTCAACATTGAGCTAGCACCAGGAACCACCCCCATATACAAGAAACCATACAGAATGGCACCATCCGAGTTGAAGAAACAAATAAAGGAATTACTGGACAAGGGATACATTCGAGCCAGCTCCTCACCTTGGGGATCACCAATTTTATTTGCCAAAAAGAAGGATGGAACACTAAGATTGTGCATAGACTACCGAGCACTTAACATGGTCACAGTCAAGAACAAATACCCGATGCCATGAATAAATGATTTATTTGATCAGCTCGCTCAGGCCAAGGTATTCTCAAAGATTGACTTAAGGTCAGGATACCATCAATTAAAAGTGCGAACAGAAGATATCCCCAAAATAGCCTTCACCTCCAGATATGGACTATATGAGTTCACAGTTATGCCTTTTGGATTAACAAACGCCCTCGCATATTTTGTTCACCTCATGAACAAAGTATTTATGAAGTTTATGGACAAGTTCGTTGTGGTATTTATCGATGATATTCTGATATACTCCAAAACACCAGAAGAGCACGCGGAACATCTCAGGATTGTGCTAGGAGAACTCAGGAAACATCAATTGTATGCCAAGTTCAGCAAGTGCGAATTTTGGCTAAGACAAGTAGGCTTTCTAGGTCACGTGCTGACCCAAGACGGTATCGCAATGGACCCGGAGAAAGTTAGGGCCATACTTGACTGGAAGGCACCAGCCAGCATAACGGACATACGAAGTTTCTTGGGAATGGCAGGATACTACCGCAGATTTATTGAAGGATTCTCCACTCTAGCCAAGCCAATGACGCAGTTGCTCAAGAAGGACAAGAAATTTGAATGGACAGAAGCCTGCGAAAAAAGTTTCCAAGAGTTAAATAGAAATTAACCACAGCACCGGTATTAATTGTGCCAGACATACACAAAAACTTTGAGGTGTATTGTGACGCATCCCGAAAAGGTCTCGGGTGCGTGTTGATGCAAGAAGGCAAGGTTGTCGCATACGCTTCACGACAACTCCGCAAGCATGAGGAAAATTATCCCACTCATGACTTAGAAATGGCAGCAGTCATTCATGCACTTAAGGAATGGAGGCATTTCTTACTTGGGAATCGATGTGAAATATACACGGACCATAAAAGTCTCAAATATATTTTCACACAGCCAGAACTAAACTTACGGCAACGACGCTGGTTGGAATTGGTAAAGGATTATGATGTTGGTATCCACTATCATCCAGGGAAAGCAAATGTAGTGGCCGATGCTATTAGTCGAAACCCCAGCTCCGACGAAAACAGTCTGCAAAGTTTGAGACCCGAATTCCAACAAGAATTTGCCAAACTCAACTTGTTAATGATCGCCGGAGGCACCATATCAAACTTGGAAATAAAGCCCGACCTTGTGGAGAGAATTAAAGAAGCTCAGCCTGGTCACCCCAGCACTGAAGGAATTAAAAGAAAGGTGAGTATGGGCAAGGCCTCGGAATTTGTCATAGGCGATGATGGAATATTATGGTACGGGGACAGACTCTGCGTGCCAAACATAGAGGACCTCAGACAGCAAATCCTAGCTGAAGCACACACCACTCCATATTCAATCCACCCTGGAGGAACCAAAATGTATAAGGATATTCAGGAAAGATTTTGGTGGCACGGTATGAAGAGGGACATAGCCACATTCGTTGCATGTTGCGATTCTTGTCAACGCATAAAAGTTGAGCATCAAAAACCAGCCGGACTACTGCAACCAAACAAAATACCTGAGTGGAAATGGGATGAAATAGGGATGGATTTTATTGTCGGACTACCTCGGTCACGACACGGGAATGATGCCATATTGGTCATCACCGATAGATTAACCAAGGTGGCACATTTCATTCCAGTGAAGACAACCTACAACACTCAGAAGCTTGCCAGGATTTATCTCTCCCGTATAGTTTGTCTGCATGGAGTCCCGAAGACTATAATATCCGACAGAGGCACTCAATTTGTCTCGAGATTCTGGGATCATTTACAACAGGCTCTGGGAACTCAATTGGCCTTCAGCACAGCCTATCATCCCCAGACTGATGGACAGACTGAACGCGTAAACCAAATTTTAGAAGACATGCTGAGAGCATGTGTCCTCACCTATGGAACCAGTTGGGAAGAAAGCCTGCCATATGCCGAGTTCGCATACAACAACAGTTACCAGGCCAGCCTGCAAATGGCACCTTTTGAAGCCCTATACGGACGGGGATGTCGTACCCCGCTAAATTGGTCAGAGACCGGAGACAGCCGTATCTTCGGCCCAGACGTGCTCAAAGAAGCCGAGGAAAAAGTCAAGCTAATCGGGGACCGACTCAAGACCGCTCAAAGCCGACAGAAGAGTTATTACGATCAGAAACATCGTGGGGTCAATTTTGAACCCGGTGAATTTGTGTACCTACGAGTATCACCTATGAGGGGACTGCAACGGTTTAAGATTAAAGGAAAGTTAGCACCAAGATTCATTGGACCATTCTGCATAGTGGCATGAAGAGGCACTGTAGCCTACCAGCTAGACTTAACAGAAGACTTGTCCGACATTCACGACGTGTTCCACGTCTCTCAGTTAAGGAAGTGCGTAAGCAAACCAGAGAAACAAGTATTCCATGAGAACATTGATGTGCAGCCAGACCTCACTTATCGGGAACGCCCAGTAAAAATATTAGAGGAGTCTGAAAGGAGAACCCGACAGAAGACCATCAAAATTTTCAGAGTTCAGTGGAGCAACCACACCGAAAGCGAAGCAACTTGGGAAAGAGAGGATTTTCTTCGGACAGAACATCCATACTTATTTAAGGATCAGCTGGAATCTCGGGGACGAGATTTTTCCTAAGGGGGTAGGTGTTGTGACACTCCAAAACTTTTATTTGGTTTTCAGCAAAAACTTTGTGGTTTTTGAAAAGAGGCCATTTAAAATTTTCCAGAAAACCTTCCTCTTAGAAACTTCCTTTGCTTTGGCAAGGATTTTATTTTTCTTCAAACTATGATGTTTGACCTTTTGAAACTTCTTCTCCGTTGGTTCCCTCTCAAATTATTTTGGGATTTAATTTTATATTCTTTTAAAAAAAGAAACTCTGAAAATTTGGGATTTTCATATCTTGGAAACCACCCATGACTTTGTCTTTGCCCATGTGGTAAAACCCCTCCAAAACCTCCCCTCCTCCTTGTAATCAACCTAAGTTCTCTGTCCCAACTAATCCAAGCAAGTTTTGGATTTTATTCTAATTTTCTTTCCCCTCAAATCTTTTCTGCAAATTATTTGGAGCCTAAGAGATTTTCAAAGCAAGTACCCTTTTGCATTTGAGTTTTGACCTCAAACCAACTCTCCTGGATGGTCCTTTGTACCCACAACCCAGAACCATCTTGATCCACTCCTCCTCTTTTCAAATTTTTCAAATTTCAGTCTCTGCAAGTTTGGACCAGATTTGCCAAATTTGGTGAAATTCATATCTACACTTCTTCTAAAATTCCACCAAAATTCAGGCAGCCTACTGGAGCAATGAGTAGCCACTCCACCAAAAATCAGCTCAAGGAAAAATACACAGAGGGCAAATTCATTATGTCGAACACCTTGCTTGCGCTGTTGCTGTTCATTTTCAGGAATATTCATATTCAGTGTCTTTTTCGTTCGTCAGTTTCTATCACGCGTAGACAGTGCCCTTGGCACGTTCCTCGCCGCCTCTTCCTCCTGTCTGGAGCACCACACATGCGCTTGGCGCCTTCCCGGCGTCGGCGGCGCCCTGGCCCGCCTGCGCCGGCGTGTCTTGCAGCGGCCGAACCACCGTAGCGGCCGACAGAGAGCAGAATGGCGGCTCAACGCCGTTCGGCGCCGCCCAATCCTCCTGGTAGCTCCGCGTGGCCTCATGCACACCAGCACACCCCGTTGCACCGTCGCCGTGGCCCGGCAGGCACTGGGCACGCTCTCTGCCGCCGACGGGCCCGCGCCACCCCGTTCCGTCAAGCTCCCCCTCAACAACCGAATCCCGCTGAGGTTAGCGTCTGAATGGAACCAGTAAACCTCCACGATGACGCCCAACTCCCTAATCTCCCCCGACTAAGCACTGCGCCGCCGTAACCTTCACCGGAGATCCCCGTTCACGGCCACCGCCTCGGATTGCCTATAAAAAGGACCCCGAGCCCGCTCACGACCCCCACACCCTCACTGCACCTCTCCAAGACCCTGCCAAGCCACCAGGAGGACCTCAAGGAGGTCTCCTCCCCCGACTCCGGCCGCCCCGTTCCGCCTCGGCCTCCACCTTGATTCGCTCCGGTGAGGCCGTCTCCGGCGCCCAAACCCCGTCCGTTACCCCCTCTAGCTACCAGACGTCTAACCCCCTCCTCAATTTGGCCTTCGCAGCTCCATCCGACGAGGCCCTCGACCACCCGAACCGCCGTCCGCCGGAGCAAGGCTCGCCGTCGATGTGGTGCTCGCCGACCGCCACCACCACCACCAACCGACGCGGAAGGGCGCCCTGAACACGGAGGTACCCTCCGATCTTCCTGCCTCGCCGTGGATCGCCGCCGGCGACCACCGCGGCTCTCGGGCGCCGACGAGCTTCGTCCCCCGTTTGAAAGTTTAAACCTGACGAGTGGGACCTGCCCGTCAGCCTCTCAGATCCTTTTAAACGAATCGTTTTCTGAAAGCGCCTTCGAGCAAAATACGCTTTCCCCTCTGGGCTGGCGTATTCAAGACTGGAACGTTTTCTGTTTTTATAAGCTAGCCCCTGGAAATCTTCTGTTTCATTACAGATGAGTCCCTGGACAAAAACCTTTATAACTTTTAAACAGAAAAGTATTTTTGATTGATCCTTTTTCTGTCCTCTTTAAAATTTTGTCTAGTTTTTTATCAGATTTATTTGAAAAATATTTGGAATACTTTTTGTGCACCTCTTGGTATTTACGATAGCGCATATATTTTCTTTATACCGTAGATACCGAAGGAGGTGACGGAGCCGCGAACTTCATCGATCTAGGCTCCGACTACTCCGAACCAGGCAAGCATGTTTGAACTTTTGATATGATGATTGTTTTGGCATGTTTGCATTAAGTAGTTTATGGCATGTTGATGAACATACCGACGAATGTCCTGTTACCTGAGACGATGAGGCAAGTGAGTTTCGAAAATCCATGAGTGGATGGATGTGAGTATGCATGGCCATGTGTTGGCATGAGGATGGGTAAGATGGCAGTGTTGTAGCATGCCAGGCTTATGCCAGACTATGTGACTTCAATGTCAACTCGTATCATTCCAGTTCCTTCCATTCTTCCTTCCTTGTACTACCACATGTTTTCCGCAAGGAATATGGCTTAGTAAGTTGTAAACCGCTTTCCTGGTACACACCAAAAAGGAGAGGCCGTGATGATGGTTCCATGGCCCTGGATTAAAGCCAGTCATCCAGTCAGGGGGCATGGGTGTTTCCGTTTGGGACCGAGAGGGGGGCACCCCTTAGAGCGCGCGTATATAAATTTGATCCCATGCTATTCGAGATTGTGATCTCCCCGTCTCAAAAGTTTTTCTTGGACGATGTCTAGGGTGATTCTTAGCATCGAGAGGTAGGATGGGTGTGTACTGGTTAGCTGTGTTTTCTTCCGAAATACCGTAAACGGAACTAGTCCTTCGTACGGAAATCCGTTGGCTGTGGGAAAAAATTTGTACAAACTCTGCAGAGTCATATATTCCTTCGAATCATCTATTCCATGTCCAAGTTCGATATTAACTTATCTTGACCAAATGTCAGTTTTGATGACAGAGACTCCGGTGAACCGCATGAGTGCTAAGTCCGGTTAAATGATTATTCCTGTGGATGGACTAACCCGTTTATTCTCATGAATTGAATATTTATTATGAGCATTATTTCCTTGTGAATAAAAGCCCTTTATGTGGTGTCGCTAAGACGCCCGACTGCGGCATCTCTTTTAAAGCCCTTTCTGTGATGTCGACCCGACGTCCGAACTGTCTTGCGAGTACTTTCAAAGTACTCACTGGCTTGTTGATTTGGCCAGATGCTGACGAAGGCGATCTCATGGATGAAGAATTTGATAGCGAGTCCGACGCCTAGAGGAGTCCCAGTCAGTCTCGTACGACCCTGGATTTGGTCACTGTATTATATCCGCTTTCGCTACCAAATAAATTTATCGATCCTCACCTCGACGCTCGATGAGATGACAGTTTTAGAGACTTGTATCTCTCTCCCCGCTGTGTTTCTCCACCACCGCCCTATCCTCGAGTCAGTAGTATGCCTCCACACCACTGTGTCATGTCCGCCATTATGTATATTTATTGGCGTGCTTATAATAATTTGGTTGAGCAACCGTAGTTCGACCCTGTAATATATTTTATGCTACTGGCTTATTGTATCAAGAATTTGTCTACTAGTGAGGAGGATTTCTCTCATACTGGACTCAAAAGATTGGTTTCTCAATAAATATTTTTATTGGAAAACTGGTCGTGACATTGAAATCATGTGTGATGCTAGTGATTATGCTGTAGCTGCTATTCTAGGACAAAGAGTTGATAAGAAATTAAATGTTATTCAATATGCTAGTAAAAGTCTAGACAATGCCCAGAGAAATTATGCTACTAATGAAAAGGAATTTTTAGCAGTTGTATTTGCTTGTGATAAGTTCAGACGTTATATTGTTGATTCTAAAGTATCTATTCACACTAATCATGCTGCTATTAAATATCTTATGGAAAAGAAAGATGCTAAACTGTTGGATTTCGGGTTCCGGCAGACCCTTGAGGTTCGAACACTGGGGTGCGCGCAGAGATCTCTCCCCTACCGATCTACGTCCGATCCTCTCATGCAAACTAAGATGAAAATGATGAACACCACAAGAGACACGAGGTTTATACTGGTTCGGGCCACCGTTGTGGTGTAATACCCTACTCCAGTGTGTGGTGTGGTGGATTGCCTCAGGGGGATGATGATGAACAGTACAAGGGAAGAACAGCCTCACGAGAGGTGTTCTTGAGCTGGTGCGATGAACTGCTAGGGTGAGTTCAGTCACCTCTCTCTCTCTGCTAGGGTTCTACCAGATTTCTAGATGTCTGTCTGCCCGTCCCCCTCTCTTCTCGGGCTCTAGATGTCTCTACTCTGTGGTGGCTAGCTCTATTTATAGAGGCCCTGGGCCTATCCCCGAATAATTGAGTGGGAAGGGCGCCAACAATTGGCCATTTTGAAGGGGAACATGTAGTACAAGTTATCCTGACCAAAGGTGGTCTTTGGCTGCCAAAAGCACTGGTGATGACGCCGTCTTGGGCTCCATGGTGACCTCCGTCCTGCCACTCTGCTGGTCTTGGTCTCGTTGCACCGGAATGGCAACCTTTGCCTGATGCCTTGGCCTGTGCTTGCCCCCTTTGCACCAAAGGGGAAACAAGGACCCTGCGCAGGCCAGCGCCTGCCTGGCCTTGATCGTCATGGCTTGCGTCATGGGATCCTGGCGAGGTACCCTTGCATTGATCTCTCTGCCTCCTCGCGAGCCTGCCTGATGAGGCTGCCTCTGAGGAAGCTTCCTGTCGTCCGCCCCGTGAGGCTTGGCCCCTTGCGAGGGTCTTGAGCTTGCGCTGATGAAGATGGGCCACGCTGGGCCCCCACCTGAGCCACGCCGCAGGTCGCAGGCAGGCAAGTCTGGGGACCCCCGTTCCCAGAACACTGACAGTAGCCCCCGGGCCCAAGGCGTGCGCGGGCTTGGCTTAGCAGAGAAGCGAAGGGGCAAGCGTGAAGCGCCGTGGGCCCTAACAGCATGCGGCCTTGGGCGCCGCGTGGCGGCTGACTAGACGTGGGCGTCTGTGCTTCCCCACGACGCCTCGGCAACTGCACGACTTGACAAGTTCCTGCATGCAGAGATATGGGTCATGATTACCTGAGGTCTTGGTGCTTCGGCGGTTGGCCTTCCCCGGCTATAAGTACGGGGCTGCGTGAGCTCCGGCAGTTCACCCCTGTCTGCTACTCCCTTCTCTTCTTCTTCCTCATCCTTGCTTCCTCTTGCACCAATGGCACCGATCCGCTGGTTTTCAGCTGAGGAGAAGGGAAAGGCCCCCAGAGAGGGTCCTGACCCCCTCCCGCCGAAGAAGCGGCCAATCCTCTATCACCGGGACGAAGGCGCCTGGCAGGTGGTGTCGAGGCCGTGGTACGAGCGGCTGCCGCCTGGGTTTCCGCTGCCCTTGTATGCTCGCGTTGTAGGCCCCAGGGTGGAGGGCGCCGAGCAACACCGACAGCGTCGTCGCCGCCGCCGACGAGTCACAGTGGTGCGCGTCGTCCCCCCTGGAGTCCACGCGGAGCGCTCCTCTCGCGAGCTTATGCTCCACGCCGCCATGCCTCCAACTTCATGGATCCTCCTTCCTCCCTCCTTCGCCTTCGAGATGCCGCCGAGCGGGGCCCTGGAGCTCTGGCTGCAGCACGCCGACTGTGGCACCCCTGCAACCGGAGCGGAGGTCGCGGTCGTCGCTCCGGGCAAGGTCTTCATGACCCGGGGCTGGGGAAGTTCCGCTCCCCCAGCGTCCTGCCCGGGCGCGGTGCCGCCGGCCTCGCGACCTCGGGAGGCGAAGCCATCCAGCGTGACTCCACCATCGGTGACGGTGTTGCTGGGGAGTGATCCCTTCGCGACTTCCATCCTGTTTTATTCCTGCACATGCACCATTCCTCGCGGAGGCGTTTAAACTTGTGTTTGGCGTTGTGGAACAATCTTATGGCTTGTAATATTTGCTTTGAATTTCCTGAAATTTGCATTTTCCTCTCCTACTTGCTTCCGCTCTACGTCGGCAGGGCCCGGCCCCACGCGTACCTCACCCAGCGTTAGCCCCGACTGGAAACCAAGGACGGGACTAAGGAGTGAGGGGCTACATGGCAAGTTAGGCTCCTAAGTCGCGATGCCCAGGAGTCCCCCTTGACGCGCGAGCAACAAGTAGGGAAGGGGGGAGTGAGAAGTGGATTGACCATTCTACATTGGCAGGGCCCGGCCCCGCGCGTACCTCACCCAACGTTAGCCCCGACTGGAAACCAAGGACGGACTAAGGAGTGAGGGGCTACGTGGCAAGTTAGGCTCCCAAGTCGCGATGCTCAGGAGTCCCCTTAGACGCTGAAACGGGTTTCGTACCTTGGCTCCGCTCGGGGAGTGGCGCGCGACGACCAGGTCCAAGGGACCTGGCTGGGTGGCGTGCGCTCGGGCGAGGCCCGGGTGTAGCCCCCGTGTCCAGCCCCCTCGCGCGGCACTCCCAAGAGGAGGCGTTGCGATGGTGCCGGACACTAAGCTCTGGGCTCCCTGTGGTTGGTACGGCCGTGGGCCGCCCTCAGTTGTTTATCACCAGCGCGGAGCATAGCGCTTCCGTATGTGTACGGGCATAGCCGCTCCTCGGCAGTGTCGTCAGCCAGCGCGGAGCATGGTGCTTCCACTGGTGTGTGGGAGGGGGCTCCCCTCCGGGAGGAGCCCCCGGGGCGTGTACAGCCCCGCCCTGACACGTGGCCGGCACGGTAGGGGTAGGAGAGGTGTATCTGGGCACCCATGAGCCAGCGCGAGACTCACGAGGCCCTACCTCGAGGCGGGTTGCGCCTGGCTCTGGGCCTTTATCAATTGGTGTGTTCCTGCAGGGTTGTTAGAATGCAAATGCTCTATGTCCTCAGGTCCCGGCCCCCGAGCGAGCTCAGCCACCGCTGGTATGACAGGCCGCGATGCCATGGGTCAAGGCCAGGGGGTGAGGGCTAGAGATCCAGTAAGAGCCCATGAGTCGCGATGCTCAGGCGCCCCCCCTTTTAACGTGCAAGCGCTTTGCATGATGACAAGCAGTAGGTGATAATCATGGCAATCAGATTAAGCGTGAAAGAACAAGTTCACCCAAAGGTAAATGCTGGAAAGGCAACTGTCGCTGGGTCGGGCCCGAGCGGCGTGGGGATGATACAGCCCGTGGGGTGCCCCCAACAAGGTAAGTAAAGAGCATAACCAAAATGGATACATGCCGCGAGGACGGGCCCACGCGGCCTGGGAATGGTGGAGCCCTGTGGGCGCTCCCAGCTAAAAGTAGAACTCTGAAAGATGTCACTTGGTGCCGTTGAAGATGAAGTGATGCTGAGGAAGTGAGCGATGCGCGGTGAAGACGTCGGCCCTCATGAGCCCCCAGGCCCAGGGGCCTCGGGAGGCTCCGGTGGCACGTGTAGGTCTTCGGGGACCATCGCCACCTCCGCCAGGACCGCGCGATGCCTGACCTCCTGAGCCTCCAGAATGCTCCTCAACAGGCGCTGATGTGCGGCGACCGCGCTCGGCAGGCCGAAGGGCATGCGACCGTAGTTGTGAGGTGGTCCCTCGCAGCGCCCTACGGCCGAAGGCCATAGGCACTCCTGGGCGCAGCTTGGTTGAGCCCTGGTATGTCGACGCAGGCGCGCAGTCCTCCATCCTCGCCTGGGTGTGGGGCCATGGCAGGTAACCGGCGGCTGCCGTGCATGACTCTGGACTCTTGTAGCTCATGGGTGTTCCTTGTGATGAACTCCTGAGGGTTTGGTCTCCCTTGACTTGTACCTTCCCGAGGGAAGCGTGCTTGAAAGCACCCCTCCAAGTGGTGCCCGAGCGCCCCCCCCCCCCCGTGACCTTGGCAAGGTCGGCGGCTCTCCAAGAGAGAGCCCCCGAGCCCTGCCTGAGGAGGGCGCCGGGCGCGCCTTCCTATGCGTGAGAGGGTGGTGCTCCCTGATTGGGCGCGAATCCTGACACAATACCTCTGGAGGTGCCTGCTCCCTTGTGGCTCAGGCCAGGTGAGGTCTTCTTCTTCTTGAGGGTCGACTCGGGAGGCCTCCCGCTCCCGTGATCTGGGTCTTCGATTGCTGCGGCTTGGAACGCACGCTCAAGCGAGCACACTGCGTCCCTTTCTTCACAAGGTACGGTGATGACTCCACCGCTTCCTGGCATCTTGAGGACATTGTAACCATGGTGAGTCACCGCCATAAACTTGGCTAGGGCTGGGTACCCAAGGATGGTATTGTACGGCAGGCGGATGTGAGCGACGTCGAAGTTGATGAGCTCGGTGCGGTAGTTGTTGTGTTGCCCGAAGGTGACCGGAAGGCGAACCTGCCCAATTGGAACAGTGGAACCATCGGTGACTCCTGAGAAAGGCTTGGTCGGCTGAAGCTGGTCGTACGGCACTTGGAGATTGTCGAATGTCTTGACGGACAGGATGTTGAGTCCTGCCCCGCCATCGATGAGAGTCCTGGTGACTTGCACGTTGCTGATGACTAGGGAGCAAAGCATCGGGAGGACTCCGGCCGTTGCCGCACACTTGAGCTGATCTGCGAAACTGAACGTGATCGTGCACGTAGACCACCTGAGAGGGCGCGTGGCCTCAAGCTTGGGAAGGACTGCATTCTCCTCGCGAGCAAACTGCTTGAAGATGCGCTGTGAGGCTGGGGCCTGGGCGCCACCCAAGATGCAAGAAATTGCACGTGGCTCTTGGAAGCCCCCAGCCCCATCGTCTTGGTGTTGGTCTTCGTTCCTCCTTGGTGGAGGCGGCAGAGGAGGGAGGCCTGCGTTGCCATGCGGGTGGCCCTCACGAGGCTGGTCCCTCCAGCCTCCCTTGCGAGGCTGGTCCTGCCAACGGTCCTCGCGAGGGCGGTCACGCCATCCCTAGCGAAGGCCACGGTCTTCCCATCGTCCGCTGCCTGTTCCTCCTCCTCGGCCATAGCCCCTGTCGTTGCGCTCTAGGCGTCGGCCGATTCGCCCATCTCGCACGGCTCTGAGCTCTTGACATTCGTTGGTGTTGTGGGTGTGGAGGTCGTGGTACACGCAGTACCGTCCGCCCTTGGATGACTCAGGCTGATCCCTGCCTCGCTTGGTGTCTGGTTCCGCTGCTAGCACGGCAGCCCCCTTGCGCTTCACGTCTTTGGCCTTGAGCTTCTTTTCTTCCGGGTCGGCTGCTGGGAGCTCGAGGAGGGAGAGACGCCCTTCCTCAGCCTTGGCGCACCTGGTCGCCAAGTTGAACAACTCCAGGGATGTGCACAGGTCTTCATGGATTGCTAGTTCTTCCTTCATCTTGACGTCGTGCACGCCGTCAGAGAAGGCTGAGATGATAGCTTCTTCAGTTACCTTGGGGATCTTGAGGCGAGCGCAGTTGAAGCGCTGGATGTACTTCTGCAGGGTTTCTCCTGGTTGTTTCTTGATGCGGTGCAGGTCTCTCATGGCCGGGGGCCGGTCGCATGTGCCCTGGAAGTTGGCGATGAAGCGGGTGCACATCTCGCTCTAGGAGGAGATCGTGCCGGGAGCCAGGTTCAGGAGCCAGGTGCGGGCGCCATCCTTGAGCACCATGGGGAACCAATTCGCCATGACCTTTTCGTCTCCGTTGGCGGCTACGATGCCCAGCTCGTAGAGCTGCAGGAACTCCGCGGGGTCTCCTGTGCCATCGTAGCAGGGAGGGAGGTCAGGCTTGAACTTGCCTGGCCATGTGACGTCGCGCAGCTCGGGGGTGAAGGCGAGGCAGCCCACCGTGGCCACCGGCTCCCTTTGCTGGTGTTGGACTTGTTCTTGCGGGTCACCATGTGCCGCCGCTGGGAGCAGCACGGGGTCTCGTCATGGAGGCGCTGGGGCACGATCTTGGCGTGCCGGCGCTGGGAGCGCGCGAGCACCTTCTCGGGGACGTGGGATCTCTTGGCAGCTCCCTTCTTGCTGCGCAGGCGCCGGACGAGGAGGGTCCCGCCCTGGGGCTGCGCGCCTTGGAGCCAAGGAACCTTCTTGGGGAGGAGCTGGCGGAGGCGCCTCCTGATCCTCGCCCCCTGCACGGGACGGAGGGCGAAGCAGCGAGAGGGACCGCAAGGGGGAGCCCCTTGCGGCACCGACGAGCTCGGTGATGCGGGCGAGCCAGTCCTCGTAGAGGTCGTCGACGGGGTGATAGTGGAGGAGCTCCTGCGCCAACAGCAGCGTGCACATCCATGGGTGCGCGACGGGCGTGGGACGACGAGCCAGCTGGAGTCAGCGACGGGGTGGCGGTGCGGCCATCCCGCCGCACCGAAGGATGCTGGGATGAGGCCTGCTGCTCGTTCCCCGCCGGACCGATGAAGGCGTTGGTGGCGGGCAATGGGGAACGATGAGGGGGGCTGCCGACGGGCGCTGTCTGGGCGACGCGAGTGGCGCGAGCAGCCCGGCGTTCAGCGCGGGCCCGACGAGCGTCAGCCATGGACACGACGGAAGATCACACGCGAACAACGGAAGAAAGATTCCGGCGCACCCCTACCTGGCGCGCCAAATGTCGGATTTCGGGTTCCGGCAGACCCTTGAGGTTCGAACATTGGGGTGCGCGCGGAGATCTCTCCCCTACCGATCTACGTCCGATCCTCTCGTGCAAACTAAGATGAAAATGATGAACAACACAACAGACACGAGGTTTATACTGGTTCGGGCAACCGTTGTGGTGTAATACCCTACTCCAGTGTGTGGTGTGGTGGATTGCCTCAGGGGGCTGATGATGAACAGTACAAGGGAAGAACAACCTCGCGAGAGGTGTTCTTGAGCTGGTGCGATGAACTGCTAGGGTGAGTTCAGTCGCCTCTCTCTCTCTCTCTCTCTGCTAGGGTTCTACCAGATTTCTAGATGTCTGTCTGCCCATCCCCCTCTCTTCTCGGGCTCTATATGTCTCTACTCTGTGGTGGCTAGCTCTATTTATAGAGGCCCTGGGCCTCTCCCCGAATAATTGAGCAGGAAGGGCACCAACAATTGGCCATTTTGAAGGGGAACATGTAGTACAAGTTATCCTGACCAAAGGTGGTCTTCGGCTGCCAAAAACACCGGTGATGACGCCGTCTTGGGCTCCACGGTGACCTCCATCCTGCCGCTCTGCTGGTCTTGGTCTCGTTGCACCGGAATGGCAACCTTTTCCTGATGTCTTGGCCTGTGCTTGCCCCCTTTGCACCGAAGGGGAAACAAGGACCCTGCGCAGGCCGGCGCCCGCCTGGCGCCTGCCTGGCCTTGATCGTCATGGCTTGCGTCATGGGATCCTCGCGAGGTACCCTTGCATTGATCTCTCCGCCTCCTCGCGAGCCTGCCTGATGAGGCTGCCTCTAAGGAAGCTTCCTGTCATCCGCCCGCGAGGCTTGGCCCCTCGCGAGGGTCTTGAGCTTGCGCTGATGAAGATGGGCTGCGCTGGGCCCCTACCTGAGCCATGCCGGAGGTCGCAGGCAGGCAAGTCTGGGGAGCCCCGTTCCCAGAACGCCGACGTAAACCTAGACTTATTAGATGGGTTCCATTGCTACAAGAATTTGATTTGGATATTATTGATAGACAGGAAGCTGAGAATCCTGTTGCAGACAATTTGTATAGGTTAGAGAATGTTCTTGATGACCCACTACCTATTGATGATAGATTTCCTGATGAACAATTAGCTATCATAAATGCTTCTCGCACTGCTCCATGGTATGCTGATTATGCTAATTACATTGTTGCTAAATTTATACCACCTAGTTTCACATACCAGCAAAATAAAAAGTTTTTCTATGATTTAAGACATTACTTCTGGGATGACCCACACCTTTATAAAGAAGGAGTAGATGGTGTTATTAGACATTGTGTACCTGAGCATGAACAGGAATAGATCCTACACAAGTGTCACTCCGCGGCTTATGGAGGACACCATGCTGGAGATAGAACTGCACATAAGGTATTGCAATTCGGTTTTTATTGGCCTACTCTCTTCAAGGATGCCCGTAAGTTTGTCTTGTCTTGTGATGAATGCCTATGAATTATTCACTTGTTATTGAACCATTTGATGTTTGGGGCTTTGACTATATGGGACAGTTTCCTTCCTCTAATGGGTATACACATATTTTAGTTGCTATTGATTACGCTACTAAGTGGGTAGAAGCTATTCCAACTAGTAGTGCTGATCATAACACCTCTATTAAGATGCTTAAAGAATTTATTTTTCCGAGGTTTGGAGTCCCTAGATATTTAATGACTGATGGTGGTTCACATTTTATTCATGGTGCCTTTCGTAAAATGCTTGCTAAGTATGATGTTAATCATAGAATTGCATCTCCATATCACCCGCAGTCTAGTGGTCAAGTAGAATTGAGTAATAGAGAGCTCAAATTAATTTTGCAAAAGATTGTTAATAGATCTAGAAAGAATTGGTCAAAGAAACTTGATGATGCATTATGGGCTTATAGGACTGCATATAAAAATCCTATGGGTATGTCTCCGTATAAAATGGTTTATGGGAAAGCATGTCACTTACCTCTCGAATTAGAACATAAGGCATATTGGGCCATTAAAGAGCTCAACTATGACTTCAAACTTGCCGGTGAGAAGAGGCTTTTTGACATCGGCTCACTTGATGAATGGAGACCCCAGGCCTATGAAAATGCCAAGCTGTTTAAAGAAAAAGTTAAAAGATTGCATGACAAAAGGATACGAAAATGTGAGTTTAATGTAGATGACTATGTATTGTTATACAACTCTCGTTTAAGATTTTTTTGCAGGCAAACTCCTCTCTAAATGGGAAGGTCCTTACATCAACGAGGAGGTTTATCGTTCCGGTGCCATAAAAATCAACAACTTCGAAGGCACAAATCCGAAGGTGGTGAACGGTCAAAGAATCAAACATTATATCTCAGGTAATCCTATAAATGTTTAAACTAATGTTACTGAAACCGTAACCCTGGAGGAATACATAAGGGACACTTTCCAGAACGTTTCAGACTCCGAAAAGTAATAGGTACGTGGTACGGTAAGTAAACCGACTCCAAAGCAATTCTAATGGCAATTTTTCTCTATTTTGGAATATTTAAGAAAATAGGAAAATAAGAAGTAGTCCGGGAAGGACACAAGGCTTCTACGAGGGTGGAGGGCGTGCCCTACCCCCTGGGCGTGCCCACCTAACTCGTGGGCACCTCGTGCGCTCTCCGGACTCCGTTTTCTTGCACGGTACTTCTTTAGTCCGTAAAAATTCATTATATAATCTCCCAAAGGTTTTGACCACCGTATCACGCAAATATCTCCTGTCTTTGTTTCGAGCTGTTTTTCTGACAGATCTACGTCGCCATGGCATCTTCAAGTGCCCCCAAGGACAAGTTCTTCGAGAAGGTCATCAATTCCTACCTCACGAAGGTGCTGCAACACCCTCAAACCATTGAGATGCGTGAGGGGTTGTTGCACATCCGCGATGTTGAGGGACCAAGGAGGACCGGAAGCGTGGAGACAAGGCTCGAGGCAATGGAGCAACAAGTTTTCAAGTGTCAGGAGATGGTGGAGCGTGGACTCGACTCCAATCACATAATGATCACGGAGTTCACCAACAACCACAAGCTGGACGCCAAGGACATTGGGGAGGCCATCTTCAAGCTTCATGAGAAAATCGAGCACCTCCAAGCCCAGATCTATGACCTGCAAAACCAAAACTATGAGTATGAATATATATTCAATAGGATGAGTTTGGCTGCAGATTTGAGGATCCCGGAGACTCGATCATCCTTCTATGATGGTGAGCCTATGCCTTGGAAGATGGACGACAAGCCTACATCATCAACAACTCCTTCATCACCACCTCCGAGGAAGGAAACATAAACACATGGGTATGGGCACTCCCCTTGGCAACTGGCAAGCTTGGGGGAGTGCCCCGGTATCGTATCACCATCACTTTTATTTTTACCGTTTTTCTTAGTTTGATCCTTTTGATAATATATTGATCTAGTAGAATAAAGTTTTAGTGTGATCTATTTGTGAGTTTTGCTTTATGATCTTCTTATGTAATAGAGTAGGTGAGCTATATATAATAAAGATTAGTGTTGAGTCAAGGGCTTCATTATTTTGTTATGATCTTGAGGGAATAGAATAAAAGAGAAGAATAAAAACAAATAAAGAGATCATATGGATCTTATGGAGAGTAATGAGCTCACATATAAAGAGTATGATGAATAAAAATTATTGAGAGTTGACAAACATAGTTTTGGTCATCGTTGCAATTAATAGGGAGTAATAAAGAAAGAGAGGTTCACATATAAATATACTATCTTTGACATATTTTATAATTGTGAGCACTCATTAAAGTATGATATGCTAAAGAGTAGATGTTGGACAAGGAAGACAACGTAATGGGTTATGTTTTCTTACATCTGAGATAAATTATATTGTTATGGATCATCCAACATGTTGAGCTTGCCTTTCCATCTCATGCTAGCCAATTTCTTTGCACCAAGTAGAGATACTACTTGTGCTTCCAAACATCCCTAAACCCAGTTTTGCCATGAGAGTCCACCATACCTACCTATGGATTGAGTAAGATCCTTCAAGTAAGTTGTCATCTGTGCACACAATAAAAGTTGCTCTTTAAATGTGTATGATCTATTAATGTGGAGAAAATAAGCTTTATATGATCTTGTGATGTGGAAGAAATAAAAGCGACGGACTGCATAATAAAGGTCCATATCACAAGTGGCAATATAAAGTGACGTTCTTTTGCATTAAGATTTTGTGCATCCAACCATAAAAGCGCATGACAACCTCTGCTTCCCTCTGCGAATGGCTTATCTTTTACTTTTATCCTCTACCTTATATAAGAGTCATGGTGATCTTCACCTTTCCTTTTTACATTTTATCCTTTGGCAAGCACAATGTGTTGGAAAGATCCTGATATATATAGCTAATTGGATGTGAGTTTTCATGAACTATTATTGTTGACATTACCCTTGAGGTAAAAAGTTGGGAGGCAAAACTATAAGCCCCTATCTTTCTCCGTGTCCGATTAAAACTTCATACCCATAAATATTGCGTGAGTGTTAGCAATGGTGAAAGACTAAATGATAGTTGAGTATGTGGACTTGCTGAAAAGCTCTTATATTGACTCTTTCCTATGTTATGATAAATTGCAATTGCCTCACTGACTGAGATTAGAGTTTGTTGGTTCTCAATGAAGTTTATGATTCATACTTGAAATTGTGATAGAATTGTTACTTTAGCATAAGAGATCATATGACAATATATATATATATGTTGCTGTTCTAAGAATGATCATGATGCCCTCATGTCCGTATCTTATTTTATCGACACCTTTATCTCTAAACATGTGGACATATTTTTCGATATCGGCTTTCGCTTGAGGACAAGCGAGGTCTAAGCTTGGGGGAGTTGATATGTCCATTTTGCATCATGCTTTTATATCGATATTTATTGCATTATGGGCGGTTATTACACATTATGTCACAATACATATGCCTATACTCTCTTATTTTACAAGGTTTACATGAAGAGGGAGAATGCCAGCAGCTCGAATTCTGGGCTGGAAAAGGAGCAAATATTAGAGACCTATTCTGCACATATCCAAAAGTCTTGAAACTTCACGAAGTCATTTTTGGAATTAATAAAAAATACTGGAGAAAGAATCCACCAGAGGGGGCCCACACCCTGGCCACGAGGGTGGGGGCGCGCCCTACCCCCTGGGCGCGCCCCCTGCCTTGTGGGCCCCCCGGTGGCCCTCTGATGCCCATCTTCTACTATATGAGGTCTTTCATCTGAGAAAAAATCATAAGCTAGCTCACGGGACGAAACTCCACGCCACGAGGCCGAACCTTGGCGGAACCAATCTAGGGCTCTGGCGGAGCTGTTCTGCCGGGGAAACTTCCCTCTGAGAGGGGGAAATCATCACCACCGTCATCATCATCAATCCTCTCATCGGGAGGGGGTCAATCTGCATCAACATCTTCACCGGCACCATCTCATCTCAAACCCTAGTTCATCTCTTGTACCCAATCTTTGTATCCAAACCTCAGATTGGTACCCGTGGGTTGCTAGTAGTGTTGATTAGTCCTTGTAGTCGATGCTAGTTGGTTTACTTGGTGGAAGATCATATGTTCAGATCCATTATGCATATTAATACCCCTTGATACGTCTCCAACGTATCTATAATTTTTGATTGCTCCATGCTATTATATTATATATTTTGGATGCTAATGGGCTTTATTTTACACTTTTATATCATATTTGGGACTAACCTACTAACCGGTGGCCCAGCCCAAATTGCTGTTTTTTTTGCCTATTTTAGGGTTTCAAAGAAAAGGAATATCAAACGGATTCCAAATGGAATGAAACCTTCGGGAACGTGATTTTCTCAACAAACGTGATCCAGGAGACTTGGAGTGGGTGTCAAGAAACAACGGAGGAAGCCACGAGGCAGGGGGCACGCCCTCCACCCTCGTGGGCCCCCCGTTGCTCCACCGACGTACTTCTTCCTCCTATATATATCCGTGTACCTCCCAAACATCCAGGAGCACCACGAAAACCTAATTCCACCACCGCAACCTTCTGTACCCGAGAGATCCCATCTTGGGGCCTTTTCTGGAGCTTCGTCGGAGGGGGCATTGATCACGGAGGGCCTCTACATCAACTCCATGGCCTTGATATGTCTCCAACGTATATATAATTTTTGATTGTTCCATGCTATTATATTATCAACTTTGGATGTTTTATATGCATTTATATGCTATTTTATATGATTTTTGGGACTAACCTATTAACCTAGAGCCCAGTGCTAGTTTATGTTTTTTCCTTGTTTTAGAGTATCGCAGAAAAGGAAAATCAAACGGAGTCCAATTGATCGGAAACTTCACGGAACTTATTTTTGGACCAGAAGAAGCCCACGGAGTATCGGAGTTGTACCAGGAGAGTCCCGGGCTGCCCACGAGGGTGGGGGGCGCGCCCACCCCCTGGGCGCGCCCCTGCCTCGTGGACAGCCCGGAGGTCCAGCGACGTACTTCTTCCTCCCATATATACCCATATACCCTAAAAACTTTGAGGAACACAATAGATCGGGAGTTCCACCGCCAGAAGCCTCCGTAGCCACCGAAAACCAATCTAGACCCGTTCCGGCACCCTGCCGGAGGGGGAATCCCTCTCCGGTGGCCATCTTCATCATCCCGGTGATCTCCATGATGAGGAGGGAGTAGTACTCCCTCGGGGCTGAGGGTATGTACCAGTAGCTATGTGTTTGATCTCTCTCTCTCTCTCTCGGGTTCTTGAGGTGGTACGATCTTGATGTATCGCACGCTTTGCTATTATAGTTGGATCTTATGATGTTTATCCCCCTCCACTCTCTTGTAATGGATTGAGTTTTCCCTTTGAAGGTACCTTATTGGATTGAGTCTTTAAGGATTTGAGAACACTTGATGTATGTCTTGCGTGGGATACCCGTGGTGAGAATGGGGTATTCTATTGATCCACTTGATGTATGTTTTGGTGATCAACTTGCGGGTTCCGCCCATGAACCTATGCATAGGGGTTGGCACACGTTTTCGTCTTGACTCTCCGGTAGAAACTTTGGGGCACTCCTTGAAGTACTTTGTGTTGGTTGAATAGATGAATCTGAGATTGTGTGATGCATATCGTATAATCATACCCACGGATACTTGAGGTGACATTGGAGTATCTAGGTGACATTAGGGTTTTGGTTGATTTGTGTCTTAAGGTGTTATTCTAGTATGAACTCTAGGATAGATTGAACGGAAAGAATAAATTCGTGTTATTTTACTCCGGACTCTTGAATAGATCGATCAGAAAGGATAACTTTGAGGTGGTTTAGTACCCTACCATAATCTCTTCGTTTGTTCTTTGCTATTAGTGACTTTGGAGTGACTCTTTGTTGCATGTTGAGGGATAGTTATATGATCCAATTATGTTATTATTGTTGAGAGAACTTGCACTAGCGAAAGTATGAACCCTAGGCCTTGTTTCCTAGGATTGCAATACCGTTTACGCTCACTTTTATCATTAGTTACCTTGCTGTTTTTATAATTTCAGATTACAAATACCTTTATCTACTATCCATATACCACTTGTATCACCATCTCTTCGCCGAACTAGTGCACCTATACAATTTACCATTGTATTGGGTGTGTTGGGGACACAAGAGACTCTTTGTTATTTGGTTGCAGGGTTGCTTGAGAGAGACCATCTTCATCCTACGCCTCCTACGGATTGATAAACCTTAGGTCATCCACTTGAGGGAAATTTGCTACTGTCCTACCAAACCTCTGCACTTGGAGGCCCAACAACGTCTACAAGAAAAAGGTTGTGTAGTAGACATCAGGCCTCTCCAGTGATGTGTGAGTACTTTACTTCAGACCGACGGGTCCATAGTTATTAGCTAGATGGCTTTTTCTCTCTCTTTGGATCTCAATACGAAGTTCTCCTCGATCTTCTTGGAGATCTATTCGATGTAATCTTCTTTTGCAGTGTGTTTGTCGAGATCCGACGAATTGCGGGTTTATGATCCAGATTATCTATGAACAATATTTGATTCTCCTCTGAATTCTTTTATGTATTATTGGTTTATCTTTGCAAGTCTCTTCGAATTATCAGCTTGGATTGGCCTACTAGATTGATCTTTCTTGCAATGGGAGAAGTGCTTAGCTTTGGGTTCAATCTTGTGGTGTCCTGATACGTCCATTTTGCATCATGCTTTTATATCGATATTTATTGCATTATGGGCTGTTATTACACATTATGTCACAATACTTATACCTATTCTCTCTTATTTTACAAGGTTTACATAAAGAGGGAGAATGCTGGCAGCTGGGATTCTGGGCTGGAAAAGGAGCAAATATTATAGATCTATTATGCACAGCTCCAAAAGTCCTGAAACTTCACGGAAGACATTTTCATAATATATAAAAAATACTGAGCGCAAGAAGTTCACCAGGGGGCCACACCCTGCCCACGAGGGTGGGGGCGCGCCCCCTACCTCGTGGGCCGCATGGTGGCCCTCCGATGTCCATCTTCTGCTATATGAAGTCTTTCGATGAGGAAAAAATCATAAGCCATCTCCTCGGACGAAACTCCGCCGCCACGAGGCGGAACCTTGGCGGAACCAATCTAGGGCTCCGGCAGAGCTGTTCTGCTGGGGAAACTTCCCTCAGGGAGGGGGAAATCATCGCCATCGTCATCACCAACGCTCCTCTCATCGGGAGAGGGCAATCTTCATCAACATCTTCACCAGCACCATCTCCTCTCAAAACCCTAGTTCATCTCTTGTATGCAATTCTTGTCTCCAAGTCCGGGATTGGTACTAGTAGTGTTAATTACTCCTTGTAGTTGATGCTAGTTGGTTTATTTGGTGGAAGATCATATGTTCAGATCCTATATACATATTAATACCCCTCTGATTATGAACATGAATGAGCTTTGTGGGTAGTTACGTTTGTTCCTGAGGACATGGGTGTAGGATCGAAAGTATGTCTAGAGGGGGGGGGGTGATTAGACTACTTGACCAAATAAAAACTTAACCTTTTCCCAATTTTAGTTCTTGGCAGATTTTAGCTATCTTAGGACAAGTTAAGCAATCATTACACAATTCAAGCAAGCATGCAAAGAGTATATTGGCAGCGGAAAGTAAAGCATGCAACTTGGAAGAATATAAAGGGAAGGGTTTGGAGAATTCAAACGCTATTGGGGACACGGATGTTTTTCCCGTGGTTCGCATAGGTGGTGCTATCCTACATCCACGTTGATGGAGACTTCAACCCACGAAGGGTAACGGTCGCGCGAGTCCACGGAGGGCTCAACCCACGAAGGGTCCACGAAGAAGCAACCTTGTATATCCCACCATGGCCATCGCCCACGAAGGACTTGCCTCACTAGTGTTAGATCTTCATGAAGTAGGCGATCTCCTTGCCCTTACAAACTCCTTGGTTCAACTCCACAATCTTGTCGGAGGCTCCCAAGTGACACCTAGCCAATCTAGGAGACACCACTCTCCAAGAAGTAACAAATGGTGTGTTGATGATGAACTCCTTGCTCTTGTGCTTCAAATGATAGTCTCCCCAACACTCAACTCTCTCTCATAGGATTTGGATCTGGTGGAGAGAAGGTTTGAGTGGAAAGCAACTTGGGGAAGGTTAGAGATCAAGATTCATATGGTAGGAATGGAATATCTTGGCCTCAACCCAAGGATGGGTGGTTCTCTCTCAGAACATATGAGTAGGAATGGTGTATGTGTTCTGATTGCTCTGTCCTTAAATGAAGAGGAGGTGGAGGGGTATATATAGCCTCCACACAAAATCCAACCGTTACACACAATTTACCAATCTCGGTGGGACCGAATCAGAAAACTCGGTCAGACCGAAATAGTAAACCTAGTGACTGTTAGGAATTTCGGTGGGACTGACATGCAACTCGGTAGGACCGATTCGGTTAGGGTTTGGGCATAACGTAATCTCGGTGAGACTGATTGCACAAACTCGGTGAGACCGAGTTAGGCAATATGCTAACCAGAGAGTTGGTCAGGCAAACTCGGTGGGACTGACTCGCTCTTTCAGTGAGACCGAAAAGTTACAAGAAGGAAACAGAGAGTTTACATGGCAATCTCGATGGGACCGATTCGCTCTTTTGGTGAGACCGAAAAGTTACGAAAGGGAAACAGAGAGTTTGCAATCCCATCTCGGTGAGACCGAGATCCTTATCGGTAGGACCAAATTGCTAGGGTTTGGCAGTGGCAAATGACAAGTGAAACTCGGTGGCGCCGGATTGAAAGAATCGGTATGACCGAGTTTGGCTTAGGGTTTAGGTTATTTGTGGCTATGGAAAAGTGGTTGAGGATTTTGGAGCATATCACCAAGCACATAGAGCAAGAGGCTCATTAAGCAACACCTCATCCCTCCTTGATAGTATTGGCTTTTCCTAAAGACTCAATGTGATCTTGGATCACTAAAATATAAAATGAAGAGTCTTGATCTTTTGAGCTTGAGCCAATTCTTTGTCCTTAGCATTTTGAGGGTTCCACTTTCACATCCATGCCATGCCAATCATTGAGCTTTCCTGAAATAATCATCTTGAAATATCATTAGCTCAATGAGCTATATGTTGTTATGAATTACCAAAACCACCTAGGGATAGTTGCACTTTCAATGGGAGAAGTCTTGCTATTATTAGTCATGTGAATTTGGTATTCGTTTGATATTTTGATGAGATGTATGTTGTGTCTCCTCTAGTGGTGTTATGTGAACGTCGACTACATAACACTTCACCATTATTTGGGCCTAGAGGAAGGCATTGGGAAGTAATAAGTAGATGATGGGATGCTAGAGTGACAGAAGCTTAAACCCTAGTTTATGCGTTGCTTCGTAAGGGACTGATTTGGATCCATATGTTTCATGCTATGGTTAGGTTTACCTTAATACTTTTGTTATAGTTGCGGATGCTTGCAATAGAGGTTAATCATAAGTGGGATGCTTGTCCAAGTAAGGACAGTACCCAAGCACCGGTCCACCCACATACCAAATTATCAAAGTACCGAACGCGAATCATATGAACGTGATGAAAACTAGCTCAACAATATCCCCATGTGTCCTCGGTAGCGCTTTTCTCTATATAAGAGTTTGTCCAGGCTTGTCCTTTTCTACAAAAAGGATTGGGCCACCTTGCTGCACTTTATTTACTTTTGTTACTTGTTGCTCGTTACAAATTATCCTATCACAAAACTATCTGTTACCACTTATTTCAGTACTTGCAGAGAATACCTTGCTGGAAACTGCTTATCATTTCCTTCTGCTCCTCGTTGGGTTCGACACTCTTACTTATCAAAAGGACTACGATAGATCCCCTATACTTGTGGGTCATCAAGACTCTTTTCTGGCGCCGTTGCCGGGGAGTGAAGCGCCTTTGGTAGTTGGAATTTGGTAAGGAAAATTTTATATAGTGTGCTGAAATTTACTGTCACTTGTTACTATGGAAAGTAATCCTTTGAGGGGCTTGTTCGGTGTATCTTCACCCCGACTAGTAGAGCAAAGAGTTGCTCCTCAACCTACTCAACCTACTGAAAATGAAAATGTCTTCTTTGAGATTCCTTCGGGTATGATAGAAAAACTGCTAGCTAATCCTTTTACAGGAGACGGAACAATTCATCCTGATGAGCACCTAATATATGTGGATGAAGTTTGTGGATTATTTAAACTTGCAGGTGTGCCCAGAGATGTTATCAAGAAGAAGGTCTTCCCTTTATCTTTGAAGGGAGATGCATCGACATGGTATAGGCTATGTGATGATACGGGGTCATGGAACTACAAACGATTGAAATTGGAATTTCATCAGAAGTTTTATCCTATGCATCTTGTTCATCGTGATCGCAATTATATATATATAATTTTTTGCCTCACGAAGGAGAAGGCATCGCTCAAGCTTGGGGGAGGCTTAAATCAATGTTATATTCATGCCCCAATCATGAGCTCTCAAGAGAGATGATTATTCAAAATTTATATGCTCGGCTTTCTGATAACAATCACACCATGCTCGATACTTCTTGTGCTGGCTATTTTATGACGAAGACTATTGAATTCAAATGGGATTTATTGGAAAGAATTAAACGCAACTCTGAAGATTGGGACCTTGACAAAGGTAAGGAGTCAGGTATGACACCTAAGTTTGATTGTGTTAAATCTTTTATGGATACCGATGTTTTCCGTAAATTTAGCACTAAATATGGACTTCACTCTGAGATAGTAGCTTCTTTATGTGAATCTTTTGCTACTTATGTTGATCTCCCCAATGATAAGTGGTTTAAATATCATCCTCCCATAGAAGTAAAAGTAGCTGCACCTATTAAAGTTGAAGAAAAGACTATCACTTATAATGATCCTATTGTTCCTACTTCTTATGTTGAGAAACCACCTTTCCCTGTTAGGATAAAGAATCATTCTAAAGCTTCAACTGTGGTTCGTAAAAGCAATATTAAAACTTATACACCTTCTGAGCAAATTAAAGTTGAACCTGATATTGCTATTATTAAAGATCTCTTGTCTGATAATATTGATGGGCATGTTATTCATTTCCTTGATGAGACTGCTAGAATTGCTAAACCTTGTGCTAAAGATAAAAACAGACCTATGGTAGGCATGCCTGTTATTTCTGTTAAAATAGGATATCATTGTTATCATTGCTTATGTGATATGGGTGCTAGTGCTAGTGCAATACCTTATGACTTATACAAAGAAATTATGCATGATAGTGCACCTGGTGAGATAGAAGATATTGATGTCACAATTAAACTTGCCAATAGAGATACTATTTCACCAATGGGAATTATTAGAGATGTTGAAGTCTTGTGTGGGAAAACTAAATATCCTGCTGTTTTTCTTGTTCTTGGTTCCCCACAAGATAGCTTTTGTCCCATTATATTTGGTAGACCCTTCTTAAACACTGTTAATGCTAAGATAGATTGCAAAAATGATGTTGTTACTATCGGGTTAGATGATATGTCTCATGAATTTTATTTCTCTAAATTTAGTAGACAACACCGTGAAGAAGAATTACCTAGTAAGGATGAAATTGTTGGTCTTGCTTCTATTTCCCTACCTCCTAGTGATCCTTTAGAACAATATTTGCTAGACCATGAAAATGATATGTTTATGAATGAAAGAAGGGAAATAGATGAAGTATTCTTTAAACATGAACCTATTCTGAAACACAATTTTCATGTTGAAATCCTAGGGGATCCTCCTCCACCCAAGGGTGATCCCGTGTTTGAGCTTAAACGGTTGCCTGATACTTTTAAATATGCTTATCTTGATGAGAAAAAGATATATCCTATTATTATTAGTGTTAACCTTTCAGAGCATGAGGAAGAGAGATTATTGAAAACTCTGAAGAAGCACTATGCTGCTATTGGGTATACTCTTGATGATCTTAAGGGCATTAGTCCCACTCCATGTCAACATAAAATAAATTTGGAAGAAGATGCTAAACCAGTTCGTGATCATCAACGACGGCTGAATCCTAAAATGAAAGAAGTGGTAAGAAAGGAAATACTAAAGCTCCTTGAGGTAGGTATAATCTATCCTGTTGCTGATAGTCAGTGGGTAAGTCCTGTCCATTGTGTCCCTAAGAAGGGAGGTATTACTGTCGTTCCTAATGATAAAGACGAATTGATTCCTCAAAGAATTATTACAGGTTATAGGATGGTAATTGATTTCCGCAAATTAAATATGGCCACTAAAAAGGATCATTACCCCTTACCTTTTATCGATCAAATGCTAGAAAGATTATCCAAACATACACACTTTTGCTTCCTAGATGGTTATTCTGGTTTCTCTAAAATACCTATGTCAGCCAAGGATCAATCAAAGACTACTTTTACTTGCCCTTTTGGTACTTTTGCTTATAGATGTATGCCTTTCGGTTTATGTAATGCACCTGCTACCTTTCAAAGATGCATGATGGCTATATTCTCTGACTTTTGTGAAAAAATTTGTGAGGTTTTCATGGACGATTTCTCCGTCTATGGATCTTCTTCTCATGATGGCTTGAGCAACCTTGAACGAGTTTACAGAGATGTGAAGAAACTAATCTTGTCTTGAATTGGGAAAAGTGCCACTTTATGGTTAATGAAGGTATTGTCTTGGGGCATAAAGTTTCTGAAAGAGGTATTGAAGTTGATAAAGCCAAGGTTGATACTATTGAAAAGATGCCATGCCCCAAGGACATCAAAGGTATAAGAAGTTTCCTTGGTCACGCCGGATTTTATAGGAGGTTCATTAAGGACTTCTCAAAAATTTCTTGGCCTCTGACTAATTTATTACAAAAAGATATACCATTTGTCTTTGATGATGATTTCGTAGAAGCATTTGAAATACTTAAGAAAGCATTGATCTCTACACCTATTGTTCAGCCACCTGATTGGAATTTACCCTTTGAAATTATGTGTGATGCTAGTGATTATGCTGTAGGTGCTGTTCTAGGGCAAAGAGTCGATAAGAAATTAAACGTTATTCAATATGCTAGTAAAACCCTAGACAATGCTCAAAGAAATTATGCTACTACTGAAAAAGAATTCTTAGCAGTTGTATTTGCTTGTGATAAGTTCAGACCTTATATTGTTGATTCTAAAGTAACTATTCACACTGATCATGCTGCTATTAAATATCTTATGGAAAAGAAAGGTTCTAAACCTAGACTTATTAGATGGGTTCTCTTGCTACAAGAATTTGACTTACATATTGTTGATAGAAAGGGAGCTGAGAACCCCGTTGCAGACAACTTGTCTAGGTTAGAAAATGTGCTTAATGACCCACTACCTATTGATGATAGCTTTCTTGATGAGCAATTAAATGTCATAAATGCTTCACATACTGCTCCATGGTATGCTGATTATGCTAATTATATTGTTGCCAAATTCATACCACCTAGTTTCACATACCAGCAAAAGAAAAGGTTCTTCTATGATTTGAGGCATTACTTTTGGGATGACCCACGTCTTTATAAAGAAGGAGTAGATGGTGTTATTAGACGTTGTGTACCTGAGCATGAACAGGAACAGATCCTACACAAGTGTCACTCTGAAGCTTATGGAGGACACCATGCTGGAGATAGAACTGCACATAAGGTATTGCAATCTGGTTTTTATTGGCCTACTCTCTTCAAGGATGCCCGTAAGTTTGTCTTATCTTGTGATGAATGTCAAAGAATTGGTAATTGTAGTGACCCGACCTCAAACGGTCAAGCCCCTGTGTATCCGTGCCATCCCTGGATCGGTATGCTGGCACACACAGTACATCAATGTATATATCAAAGTGCAATCACATGTATAAATATCGTAAAACTGATATATACCTCATAAATCTCAGCGGAAACAATCGAATGGGTGTGGAGTCCCATCAACGCCAATGACAAGTTGAGTGTAGACCGTAGACCTACAACGTAACTCTTACTCATCGTAGAAAATTCCTACAACATAAGACGTTGCAGCCCTGTAGGTCAGTACATTGAATGTACTGGAAAGTCACATCATAAGAATAATGAACCTATTTGTACATGCGATTTGGCTGGTGGAAAGCTCTAAGTTTAGTTTTTGCATAAAGCTAGTTTTTCCCTAGAATAAAAGATATTATCCTACCACTATTGTATAGCATAGGATGAGTTGGTAAACCCAACTCAATCCATTCCAAAAGTTTCATTTAAAACCCAACTGTTTAATTAAGAGTGATGAGATCTCCCAGCATTTCCACTACTAGATGCTCAAGTTGTCCGTAACCGGGGACACGGCTAATCAATTAGGTTTTAACACTCTGTAGAGGTTTGCGCACTTTTCCCCACAAGACTCGATCGCCTCCCTTCAAGTTCTCGCACTGCCTGGTGATACGTCTCCAACGTATCTATAATTTTTGATTGCTCCATGCTATATTATCTACTGTTTTGGGCAATATTGGGCTTTATTTTCTACTTTTATATTACTTTCGGGACTAACCTATTAACCGGAGGCCCAACCCAGATTTGTTGTTTATGCCTATTTCAGTGTTTTGAAGAAAAGGAATATCAGACGGAGTCGAAACGGAACGAAATCAATTAGAGAAGTTATTTTTGGAACGAAAGCCACCCGATGGACTTGGACCCCACGTCAAGGAAGGAAGGAGGAGCTCACGAGGGTAGGGGGCGTGCCCACCCGCCTGGGGCGCGCCCCCTGCCTCATGGGGCCCTCGTGGCTCCCCTGACGTACTTCTTCCGCCTATATAACTCCACGTACCCTAAAACTTCCAGAACACACAATAGATCGGGAGTTCCGCCGCCAGAAGCCTCCGTAACCACCGAAAACCAATCTAGACCCGTTCCGGCACCCTGCCGAAGGGGGCAATCCTTCTCCGGTGGCCATCTTCATCATCCCAGTGCTCTCCATGATGAGGAGGGAGTAGTTCTCCCTCGAGGCTGAGGGTATGTACCCGTAGCTATGTGTTTGATCTCTCTCTCTCTCTCTCTCTCGTGTTCTTGAGATGATGCGATCTTGATGTATCGCGAGCTTTGCTATTATATTTGGATCTTATGATGTTTCTTCCCCCCTCAACTCTCTTGTAATGAATTGAGTTTCCCCTTTGGAGTTATCTTATCGGATTGAGTCTTTAAAGACTTGAGAACACTTGATGTATGTCTTGCCGTGGATATCTGTGGTGACAATGGGATATCACGTGATTCACTTGATGTATGTTTTGGTGATCAACTTGCGGGTTCCGCCCATGAACCTATGCATAGGGGTTGGCACACGTTTTTGTCGTGATTCTCCGGTAGAACTTTGGGGCACTCTTTGAGGTCCTTTGTGTTGGTTGAATAGATGAATCTGAGATTGTGTGATGCATATCGTATAATCATACCCACGAATACTTGAGGTGACATTGGAGTATCTAGGTGACATTAGGGTTTTGGTTGATTTGTATCTTAAGGTGTTATTCTAGTATGAACTCTAGGACTGTTTGTGACACTTATAGGAATAGCCCAACGGATTGATTGGAAAGAATAACTTTGAGGTGGTTTCGTACCCTACCATAATCTCTTTGTCCGTTCTTCGCTATTAGTGACTTTGGAGTGACTCTTTGTTGCATGTTGAGGGATAGTTTTATGATCCAATTATGTTAGTATTGTTGAGAGGACTTGCACTAGCGAAAGTATGAACCCTAGGCCTTGTTTCAACACATTGCAATACCGTTTACGCTCACTTTTATCATTAGTTACCTTGCTGTTTTTATAATTTCAGATTACAAATACCTTTATCTACTATCCATATACCACTTGTATCACCATCTCTTCGCGGAACTAGTGCACCTATACAATTTACCATTGTATTGGGTGTGTTGGGGACACAAGAGACTCTTTGTTATTTGGTTGCAGGGTTGCTTGAGAGAGACCATCTTCATCCTACGCCTCCTACGGATTGATAAACCTTAGGTCATCCACTTGAGGGAAATTTGCTACTGTCCTACAAACCTCTGCACTTGGATGCCCAACAACGTCTACAAGAAAAAGGTTGCGTAGTAGACATCAAGCTCTTTTCTGGCGCCGTTGCCGGGGAGGTGAGTGCTTGAAGGTATATCTTTAGATCTTGCAATCGAGTCTTCTAGTTTATTGTTTTATCACTAGTTTAGTTTATAAAAGAAAACTATAAAAAATGGAATTGAGTTTGTATCATGCGCTTCACCTTTTTAATATCTTCTGTGAGTATGATGGAAAGGATAATTGTGCTCAAGTGCTAGAAGAAGAAATCTATAAAATGTTTGGCACTAAATATTTGAATGATGAGAATGATTGCAATGTTGTTAGTATGAATTCCTTGAATATCCATGATGCTAATGATATGCAAAGCCACAAGCTTGGGGAAGCTATGTTTGATGAAGATGATATTTTTTGTCCCCCAAGTTTTGATGAGCAAATTTATTATGATGAAAGCATGCCTCCTATCTATGATGATTATTGTGATGACACGAATACTTTAAAGAATAATGATAACCATGAAACTTGTCATCTTGATCTTAATTTTCAATCACATTATAGTTATTTTGTTGAGTTTGCTCCCACTACTATTCAAGAGAAGAAATTTGCTTATGTGGAGAGTAATAAAATTTCTATGCTTGTAGATCATGAAAAGAATGCTTTAGGTGCTGGTTATATTGTTGAATTCATTCATGATGCTACTGAAAATCATTATTAGGGAGGAATATATGCTTGTAGGAATTGTAATAATATCAAGTTTCCTCTCTATGTGCTTAAAGTTTTGAAGTTATGCTTGTTTTACCTTCCTATGCAAGTTGATTCTTGTTCCCACAAGTTGTTTGCTCACAAAATCCCTATGCATATGAAGTATGTTAGGCCTAAATGTGCTAGTCATATTCTTCATGATGCTCTCTATATGTTTCAATTCTTATCTTTTATGTGAGCATCATTGAAATCATCATGCCTAGCTAGGGGCATTAAACGATAGCGCTTGTTGGGAGGCAACCCAATTTTATTTTTGTTCCTTGCTTTTTGTTCCTGTTTAGTAATAAGTAATTCATCTAGCCTCTGTTTAGATGTGGTTTTATGCTTTTAATTAGTGTTTGTGCCAAGTAGAACCTTTGGGAAGACTTGGGGAAAGTCTTGTTGATCATGCTGTAAAAAACAGAAACTTTAGCGCTCACAAGAATTGCTGCCATTTTTATTTGGAGAGCGATATTTAGTTAATTCTTTTTGAATATTATTAATAGATAAATTCCTCAGGTCCAGCAATTTATTTTAGAATTTTATAAGTTCCAGAAGTATACGTTTGATCCAGATTACTACAGACTGTTCTGTTTTTGACAGATTCTGTTTTTCATGTGTTGTTTACTTATTTTGATGAATATATGGCTAGTAAAATAGTTTATAAACCATAGAGAAGTTGTAATACAGTATTTTTAACACCAATATAAATAAATAATGAGTTAATTACAGTACCTTGAAGTGGTGATTTATTTTCTTATACTAACGGAGCTTACGAGTTTTCTGTTAAGTTTTGTGTTGTGAAGTTTTCAAGTTTTGGGTAAGGATTCAATGGACTATGGAATAAGGAGTGGCAAGAGCCTAAGCTTGGGGATGCCCAGGGCACCTCAAGGTAATATTCAAGGACAACCAAGAGCCTAAGCTTGGGGATGCCCCGGAAGGCATCCCCTCTTTCGTCTTCATTCATCGGTAACTTTACTTGGAGCTATATTTTTATTCGCCACATGATATGTGTTTTGCTTGGAGCGTCAACTTATTTTGTTAGTATTTTCTTTATGTTATTTAGAACAATGTTTTGCATCTTTTATTTCAATAAAAGTGGCATTGATAGCCTTTACTATGCCTATTTTAGAAGTCCACATGTTGCTGCTTGGAAACAGAAAGTTTACCGCTGTTGCAATAATTCCCTAGAAAAGTCAGAATGTGATAAAATGTTGAAACCTTTTGCATATTAAGCTCTGATAAATTTACTACAGTGGGAATTTTCTTTCATAATTTTTGGAGCTAGGGAAGTATGGATGTTGCTGCATTCTTTACAGACTATTCTGTTTAGGCAGATTGCTGTTATGTTTGCTTCTTTAATGATTCTATTTGAGGATAGGACCATTAAATATGCAGAGACATTTAGTATGGAATATTGAATGATAATTTTAGTGATTTGATACAGTAGAGTATGATAAGGTTTTTGCAATAGTTTATACTAACCTATCTCACGAGTCCTTGTTGAGTTTTGTGTGGATGAAGCTTTTTAGATTTAGGGAGACCGTGATATGAGAGGAATTAAGGAGACACAAAAGCTCAAGCTTGGGGATGCCCCGGTTGGCATCCCACCTTTCTTCTTCAACAACTATCGGTTAGTATCGGTTGATCCTAAGTTTTTGCTTCTTCACATGATGTTTGCTATTCTTAGATGTCATTTTCTTTTGCTTTGCTTGCTGTTTGAATAGAAAACCAAGATCTGAAATTATTAAATGTTAGAGAGTCTTCACATAGTTGCATAATTATTAAACTACTCATTGATCTTCACTTATATCTTTCAGAGTAGTTTGTCATTTGCTCTAGTGCTTCACTTATATCTTTTAGAGCATGGTGGTAGCTTTATTTTGAAGAAATAGATGAACTCTCATGCTTCATTTAGATAATTTTGAGAGTCTTAAATAGCATGGTAATATACTTAAAATCCTAATATGCTAGGTATTCAAGAATAATAAAATTCTCTTATGAGTGCATTGAATACTATGAGAAGTTTGATACTTGATAATTGTTTTGAGATATGGAGATGGTGATATTAGAGTCATGCTAGTTGAGTAGTTGTGAATTTGAGAGATACTTGTGTTGAAGTTTGTGATTCCCGTAGCATGCACATATGGTGAACCGTTATGTGATGAAGTCGGAGCATGATTTATTTATTGATTGTCTTCCTTATGAGTGGCGGTCGGGGACGAGCGATGGTCTTTTCCTACCAATCTATCCCCCTAGGAGCATGCGCGTAGTACTTTGTTTTGATAACTAATAGATTTTTGCAATAAGTATGTGAGTTCTTTATGACTAATGTTGAGTCCATGGATTATACGCACTCTCACCCTTCCACCATTGCTAGCCTCTCTAGTACCGCGCAACTTTCGCCGGTACCATAAACCCACCATATACCTTCCTCAAAACAGCCACCATACCTACCTATTATGGCATTTCCATAGCCATTCCGAGATATATTGCCATGCAACTTTCCACCATTCCGTTCATCATGACACATTCATTATTGTCATATTGCTTAGCATGAGCATGTAGTTGACATAGTATTTGTGGCAAAGCCACCGTTCATAATTTTTTCATACTTGTCACTCTTGATTCATTGCATATCCCGGTACACCACTGGAGGCATCCATATAGTCATACTTTGTTTTAGAATCGAGTTGTAATCATTGAGTTGTAAATAAATAAAAGTGTGATGATCATCATTTAATAGAGCATTGTCCCAAAAAAAGAGAGAAAGGCCAAATAAAAAAAGAAAGGCCAAATAAAAAAAAGAAAGGCCAAATAAAAAATAATAATAAAATAAAATAAAAGGGGCAATGCTATTATTCCTTTTTTCCACACTTGTGCTTCAAAGTAGCACCATGATCTTCATGATAGAGAGTCTCCTATGTTGTCACTTTCATATACTAGTGGGAATCTTTCATTATAGAACTTGGCTTGTATATTCCAATGATGGGCTTCCTCAAAATGCCCTAGGTATTTGTGAGCAAGCGAGTTGGATGCACACCCACTAGTTTCTTTTTCTTGAGCTTTCATATACTTATAGCTCTAGTGCATCTGTTGCATGGCAATCCCTACTCACTCACATTGATATCTATTGATGGGCATCTCCATAGCCCGTTGATACGCCTAGTCGATGTGAGACTATCTTCTCCCTTTTTGTCTTCTCCACAACCACCACTCTACTCCACCTATCGTGCTATGTCCATGGCTCACGCTCATGTATTGTGTGAAGATTGAAAAAGTTTGAGAACATCAAAAGTATGAAACAATTGCTTGGCTTGTCATCGGGGTTGTGCATGATTTAAATATTTTGTGTGGTGAAGATAGAGCATAGCCAGACTATATGATTTTGTAGGGATAGCTTTCTTTGGCCATGTTATTTTGAGAAGACATAATTGCTTAGTTGGTATGCTTGAAGTATTATTATTTTTATGTCAATATGAACTTTTGTCTTGAATCTTATGGATCTGAATATTCATGCCACAATTAAGAAGAATTACATTGAAATTATGCCAACTAGCATTCCACATCAAAAATTATCTTTTTATAATTTACCTACTCGAGGACGAGCAGGAATTAAGCTTGGGGATGCTTGATACGTCTCCAACGTATCTATAATTTTTGATTGCTCCATGCTATATTATCTACTGTTTTGGGCAATATTGGGCTTTATTTTCCACTTTTATATTACTTTCGAGACTAACCTATTAACCGGAGGCCCAGCCCAGATTTGTTGTTTTATGCCTATTTCAGTGTTTTGAAGAAAAGGAATATCAGACGGAGTCGAAACGGAACAAAATCAATTAGAGAAGTTATTTTTGGAACAAAAGCCACCCGATGGACTTGGACCCTACGTCAAGGAAGGAAGGAGGAGCTCACGAGGGTAGGGGGCGCGCCCACCCCCCTGGGGCGCGCCCCCTGCCTTGTGGGGCCCTCGTGGCTCCCCTGACGTACTTCTTCCGCATATATAACTCCACGTACCCTAAAACATCCAGAACACACAATAGATCGGGAGTTCCGCCGTCAGAAACCTCCGTAGCCACCGAAAACCAATCTAGACCCGTTCCGGCACCCTGCCGGAGGGGGCAATCCTTCTCCGGTGGCCATCTTCATCATCCCGGTGCTCTCCATGACGAGGAGGGAGTAGTTCTCCCTCGGGGCTGAGGGTATGTACCAGTAGCTATGTGTTTGATCTCTCTCTCTCTCTCTCTCTCTCGTGTTCTTGAGATGATACGATCTTGATGTATTGCGAGCTTTGCTATTATATTTGGATCTTATGATGTTTCTTCCCCCCTCCACTCTCTTGTAATGAATTGAGTTTCCCCTTTGGAGTTATCTTATCGGATTGAGACTTTAAAGACTTGAGAACACTTGATGTATGTCTTGCCGTGGATATCTGTGGTGACAATGGGATATCACGTGATTCACTTGATGTATGTTTTGGTGATCAACTTGCGGGTTCCGCCCATGAACCTATGCATATGGGTTGGCACACATTTTCGTCATGATTCTCCGGTAGAACTTTGGGGCACTCTTTGAGGTCCTTTGTGTTGGTTGAATAGATGAATCTGAGATTGTGTGATGCATATCGTATAATCGTACCCACGGATACTTGAGGTGACATTGGAGTATCTAGGTTACATTAGGGTTTTGGTTGATTTGTATCTTAAGGTGTTATTCTAGTACGAACTCTAAGGCTATTTGTGACACTTATAGAAATAGCCCAACGGATTGATTGGAAAGAATGACTTTGAGGTGGTTTCGTACCCTACCATAATCTCTTCGTCCATTCTCCGCTATTAGTGACTTTGGAGTGATTCGTTGTTGCATGTTGAGGGATAGTTTTATGATCCAATTATGTTAGTATTGTTGAGAGGACTTGCACTAGCGAAAGTATGAACCCTAGGCCTTGTTTCAACACATTGCAATACCATGTACGCTCACTTTTATCATATGTTACCTTGCTGTTTTTATAATTTCAGATTACAAATACCTTTATCTACTATCCATATACCACTTGTATCACCATCTCTTTGCCGAACTAGTGCACCTATACAATTTACCATTGTATTGGGTGTGTTGGGGACACAAGAGACTCTTTGTTATTTGGTTGCAGGGTTGCTTGAGAGAGACCATCTTCATCCTACGCCTCCTACGGATTGATAAACCTTAGGTCATCCACTTGAGGGAAATTTGCTACTGTCCTACAAACCTCTGCACTTGGAGGCCCAACAACGTCTACAAGAACAAGGTTGCGTAGTAGACATCACCTGGCGTTTGAGAACAGGATGAGCGAGACATAGTCTTTCGAAAATGTTCCCCCTTAACCCACAGATAGGCCAGTACACCTACTTCATTCTACATCTGCTAGCCCATCCCGGAAGGGGTCACACTAACTACTCAACTAAGCCAGAGCCCATATTGGCTTGTGCCTACACACATAAGCTTCTAGACATGAGAATATGATTGATCTCTTTGAGCCTGGGCGGCCGACCACTAGTGGTGCACCACCACGGATTAACCATGCATGCTCCCACTGTACTTCGCCACCATTCAAACCAAATACCGCCCAGGTAGTTCATTTACAAGTCTTGGTCCTGATTACTACTTTGTCACTCATGTCTCACCATGAACACTACCCAATCCACGTCTACATTTGCGAGGTAGAAATAAACTTACACGGTGGTGACAAGGTTGTATAGATCAGACCTACCTCAAATGAACTACTAGGTAACGGCATAGCCATCTGGCAACAATAAATCCTACCATGCAATCCTACCACAAAAGGACTAAGTGCATAATATAAACATAGGTAATTGGAAGAATGGTCAAATGTGAACTTGCCTGGTAATAGTTGATGAAGATTATATCGCTCTCAGGAATTTACTTAATAGAACTATTCGTCACTCTCCGATGAAAATCTATAAAGTCAAACATTGCATTCACATAAGCAATCATTTCAGAGAACCAAGAAGAACATGCAAAGCAAAAAGTCTTGGAAAAACCAAATGAACATTCAACACACTTAACTAGCATGGAAATATCCTAAGTGCAAAACAACATGTGACATAGGGTGCAAAGATGTGATGTGGACCATAGTGCATACTAGGCATACGAGTAAAACTACTATGGACAGATCCTAATGTGTGAAAAATATCGTGAGATAGGTCCAAGTGATAGGGTTTGGCAATGGTGACACAGTGCAAAAAGAGTCAACCTATTTGGAGCTACGGTTTAGGAGATATGGCCAATTAAAGTTTGAATTCAAATCTGAATAAAGTTCAAATTTGAATTTGGCCAAAAGCTTTCAAAGTTGGTTTTCTGGATAAAGCTTTTCGAGACAAACATTTTGCCGCTGGTTTCGTCGAATTTGGATCAACGGTTAAAAAGTTGTGGTTATCCGAAGTTTAGGGGCTAAACTGAAATTTACAGGGACTTGACTATGAAAGTTTTATTCACGACCAGGTCCCTGGCCACGTGGCGGCTCCCTACTGGCCGAGTAGCATTCGTTGCGGAAGCTATTCGGCGAATGGTCGTAACTTAGGCAAAACAACGGCGACGGCTAGAAAAAACTTAAACTAGGGATTGGTTTGACTAAACCGAACGGTTTACTAAAGCCCGTGGTTAACCGATCTAATTCAAATATAAAAAAACCTAAACTAAGCGAACGGGGCAGTGGCTCACAACGAGCGAGGACGGCGAACAGGGGCGGCGGCACTGGCGTCAGGCGGCGGACAACGGACAGGGCGGCGTCTCTGGCGGTCCTCAGCGGCGGCGAAGGGGTCAGGAAGACAGGGCGCGGAGTGGGCGGCGTGCTAGTGGGGTCGGCGGGTGGTGGGGTGGTTAGCGATGAGCGGAGGGAGGCGGCGGAGCTCCGGTGCTCCGGTGAGAGCGCGGTGTGTCGGGGCGGCGTCTCTGGTGCGACCTAGGCGGCCAAATTTTGTCAATCAGATGCGCCTCGACATGGGGAGTCAATTGACAAAGAAGAACAGGGTCTACGCAGTCTTACGGACGGCGGAACGGACTGGCGAGGTAGCTCCAGCGGGCGAGATCCAAACGACGAAGGCGGCGACTGTGAGCGGCGTGGGTCGTTGCGGAGTGGCAGAATCGAACGAGGGGAGTCGAGGGAATTTATAGGCGGGAGAAGAGGCTGCGGAGACTGCGGATGAGCCTCATCTGAGCGAGGGAAGCGGCCGGCAGGTTCGGACGGCGTGCAGCGTGTTCATCCCGAGCAGTGCGGGAGGTTGGGGGCGAGCTGGGGAGTGGGGCCCATGGGTCAGTGGCCACGGCGGGTAGCGAGCGAGCGTTGGCTCTCGGGCGCGGGGCTGGGCCGGTCGGCCAGTCGGGCGCGGCTGGCTCGTGGGCCGAAGTTGGCCAGCGGCTGGCTGGGCCGCGGGGTGTTCCTGGGACGAGCTGGCCTCGGTCCAGGTGGTGTGTGTGTGTGTGTGTGTGTGTGTGTGTGTGTTTTAAAAACACAAGAGGAAAACTGTAGTAGAAAAAAAAATCACATAGGCATATTATATATCAAAATGCTCAGAAAAATACCAAGAATAAGATGAACTATTTTCCAAGTTCAAATAAATTCCAAAAAAATTCATAAAAGTCAAACAGTGCTACTGTTGCATTTAAAATCAATAAAATCATTTTTAAAATAGCAAAATGATTTCAAATTTATTTTCTCCTAACTTTCTATTGAATGGAATCATTTTACCCTTATTTCCATTTATTTATTTTTAGGAGAAAAAATATTTTGAATAGAAACTCAAATAACTCCCAATTGGATTTGAATTTGGAATTTCAAACAACTTCAAATGGAAAAATGAGTTTCAAATAACTTCAAAGTGACTTCCAATTTATTTCTTTGAAACTTCCAACTCTCTTTCTTCAAATATGAAGAAGTCATTTTATCTTCCCTCATGAACTCATTGAGTTGCTTAAAGTTTCTAAGTTTGGAATATTTCAAAATGGAATTCAAATCATTTTCAAACCACTTTTCATTTCTTTAAATGGAAGAAGTCATATCATCTTCACTTTAGGGTTTTGTGATGAAATGAATTTGAATTCAGGAAGATCAAAATGCTAGATGCAAAGTTTTGGGAAGTCCTTTTATTCCCTCTCATTCAACTTTCAAAAAGTTTCAATTTCCACTCAGTTTCACACAATCAATGACACAAAAATCAAACAAACTATCACAATTATTTATTTAATATAACATTCCAAAATTTAGAATTTTGGGATGTTACAAACTACCACCCTTAAAATGAATCTTGTCCTCGAGATTCGGAGAGGCTAGAAAGAAGGTTAGGTTTGGGGGTCTTCTTGAAAATCCATTGATCATCACAAGGTCTGGGGTGCTACCACCCTTAGAATCATGGTTACGGTTCCGACAAAACTCATGTACTCCGTCCTTTGTGTTGACGGTGCCGGTCTTCTCATATTCTCTGAGATAACTCCTTCACTTTTGCTCTTCCGGCAAGGGCATGACCTTTTCCTCAAAATCTTGAGTCCTTGCATCAAATAAGGTCCTTTCGAGTCTGGGTCTTCTTAGCTGTCAGGCTGTCGCCAATGCTAAACAACTATCAAAATCTCATGGTGGTCAACAAATTCTGGTTCCTCCTGCAGGAAATGGGTCTGGGTTGAATCTCACCGTAGAACCTACGATTGGCAACGATTGCTTGTAAAGGGTTCCATCGTCCTACCATTCTATGGTTGTATAGCTTATCACATCGACACTCTTCAAAGGATTTCAGGTCTCTCTGATTTTCCCATCAACATATGATAGCTCATGATAGAAGTCTTCGGTATGGGGGCCAATCCATCCCGTACTTGAATCATTACCACATACGCAGATAGTGAATCACGTATTCTAACACTTGGGCATCCTCACAAGCATTGCAGAACTTCTCTTCTCCACGAACTGGGTTCGGGTAAATCCATTTGTTCTGCAAGCCAAACAAAATCTCTATCGCTTCTTCACAACTCTCTGGTTTACGTAACCTCCTATGGAACGTCTGCTGATGAAATCACAGCTTCCTTCTGAATTCTTTTCTTCAACAAGGTTGTGCTTGTTTCCTTATCAAATCCTGGGTCCTATCGGTTATGGCCCACTTCAACACTTGTATATCTTTAACTCATCCTTGGAATTACTATTGTTCCATATTCCAACATTATATCCCCTTTAAATCCAATAGTACTTCATTACTTCATACTCTTGGGGTAACCATCATAACTAAAACCAAACTCCAACTCATTTGTCCAAACTCCACTCTATAGACTACGTTTTATTTTCCATTATTCAAGTGTTCACACAGACAAGTATCGCAAAAAAATGCACTGGTTCATCCATAATTCTCTTCATATCAAATCCTTTATTACATCCTTAACCACTACTCAAAACTCAAATTTCAAATACTCTATTACAAAAGCTGCCATCCACATAGTTTGGTATGGTCAAGCATTACTTCCATCTTTATTCATTTGCCCTTCTTGAAGATACTTCAGTCCCACTAGAATTGTGCGATGTGATCCTTCAAATCATCGATGTTTTGCTTCATTGTGGTGGCCATGAGCTTCATCTCCATCATCTCTGCATGCACCTCCCTCAGGTATTCCTGAGTGTGATGGAGTCTTGCTTCTAGTATTTCTCCAATCTGACATATGGCTTCCATAGTAGCTTCACGAACAGAGTCGAAGAATGTTGCTCATGGTACTCGAGAGATGAAAAAGTATTGACCCATAGTCTTTGGGCAAACTCCCTTTACACGGTGAAGGTGTACCTCCACATACCAAAGTTCAACTCCCTTCTCCATGAAAGGATAACCCTTGTAGACTACATATCCTTCAAGATGAATATGCTTCATCATGTCCTTCAGGATTTTTGGGTAATCCTGATCACTGGTTAAGGTCACGATCATTTCCGGGCCCTTGAAAAAAGACTCGTAAAGGGTTGTCATCTGTAGGTATAAGATAGAAGGGGTACTCAGGATAATGTATCTATTTCCTTGGATGAAATGTGGTTGTTTTTTTAGGAAAAGTTTGGGGTCAGCTTGTCCATGGGTTCGAGGTTTTAGTCTGGGTGAGATAATGAGAGAGGCATTCACAATCAACAACAACTCATAACATTTCACATGAGATTCCAACACCTCAACTTTTATTGCTTCACGAGCTATTACAATTTCCATTTCATAACTCAACTCAACATCCCCAACGAAAATAAAAGTGCATTCCAACTTTATTACATGCTTTATTCCAATATCAAGATCTCAACTACTCTGCTCAAGCTCTCCTCGGGTCTGAACATTCTCTGGCAAAATGTCCTAGTCCTTTGCAGCATAAACAAATGACTTCAGACAAATCCAGGGGCTTCCTGGTGGTTATCTTGGCTCCTTGGGTTCTTGGCTTCCTTGCTGGGCATTTGCTAGCATAATGACCTAAATCCTTGCACCTATAACAAGTGATTTGACTCAGGTCCTTTTTTGCAGAAACTAGGTTGTTCTGGGGACACATGCGCTTTCTCTTCCTGGACTTCTTTGTTCCAATCAATTCTTCTATCTCTTGTCGATCAAACTCCACTTCTTCCGTTGGGAAGTCTCCCAGATACTCTTGGCTTTCCTTCGTTTAATACTGAGAAAAATGTCCTTCTTCTCCACATGAATAGCAGGCATTGGAGTAGAATCTATTTAGGCCTTCTCCATTAGGGTCATCAATATCTTCCTTCAACACAAGTTCTTTTAAGCTTTCCCTGAGGGCTTCTTTCATTGCTTCCTTCTGTTGCTTGGAAATGTCTTGTACCTTGGGGTAAATATGACACTGGGCAGGGTAGTGCGTAGTTCCTTCACACAAGAAACAAGTAACCTGCCTAGTTGGGCATTCTTCAACTCGGTGATTTGCTTCACAATGAGGGCATCCATCCTTGTGTTCCTCATGGCTATGTCCTATCTCACCGCAAATCTTGCATGCACAAGGTTTCCTCATTTTATTGCCATAGGGTTTCTAAATAATACGAGATCTCAGTAGAGTCGTCTTGAATTGCTCCCAAGTTTTTGCTCCATTACATCCTTGTATGGCCTGATGCATTTTCCACTAGGTTGCAGCACTTTTTGTAAAGTACTGAAGAGCGTATTGAACCTCATACTTCCTTGCAACCAAATTGCTCCTGAAGTGATTCTCCATGTTTTGAATCCATAGCTCTTCCTCTAACTGAGTGATCGGTCCAGAGAATACAAGTCCATCTTCATTCATCATCTATTGGGTCTAAGGGTTTTGGGATGAGATAAGAGGGATAGAGAGATACACACAATACACACAATATAGTTTTGAAAATAAGTTTTATTTGTGGCTGTCAGGAAAAACATCAAACAGTGACAGCTCACAAATCATCGCATCTAACGTGAGTATACAACAAGGGTTTGATCTTCTAAAGGTCATATAAATCTTGGAATTCTTTCGTGTCTTCAAATTCTTCAATTCTTCAGAGGCTTCAACTATTGTAGCTTCAATTCTTCTAGTGTATGGTGAAGTCTGATATCCTGGTTCTCGGAGTGGCTTCAGTTCATCCTCCGTGTGGTCCAAAGGGAAAGGGGTTTTGTCTAACTAAAAAGGGAATATTTGATAAAGCTCAGAAAAGAAGAGAGATAAAGGATCTTTTTGAAAATTAAGTTTTAGAGAAATCCTTTCCTATGGGCTTTCCAATTTCTAGGGTCACGTCCTACAGTCAACATGTGCTCTGATACCATTTTTGTAGTGACCCGGCCTCAAACGGTCAAGCCCCTGTGTATCCGTGCCATCCCTGGATCGGTATGCTGGCACACAAAGTACATCAATGTATATATCAAAGTGCAATCACATGTATAAATATCGTAAAACTGATATATATATACCTCATAAATCTCAGCGGAAACAATCGAATGGGTGTGGAGTCCCATCAACGCCAACGACAAGTTGAGTGTAGACCGTAACCCTACAACGTAACTCTTACTCGTCGTAGAAAATTCCTGCAGCATAAGACGTTGCAGCCCTGTAGGTTAGTACATTGAATGTACTGGCAAGTCACATCATAAGAATAATGAACCTATTTGTACATGCAATTTGGCTGGTGGAAAGCTCTAAGTTTAGTTTTTGCATAAAGCTAGTTTTTCCCTAGAATAAAAGATATTATCCTACCACTATTGTATAACATAGGATGAGATCTCCCAGCATTTCCACTACTAGATGCTCAAGTTGTCCGTAACCGGGGATACGACTAATCGATTAGATTTTAACACTCTGCAGAGGTTTGCGCACTTTTCCCCACAAGACTCGATCGCCTCCCTTGAAGTTCTCGCACTGCCTGGCGTTTGAGAACAGGATGACCGAGACATAGTCTTTCGAAAATGTTCCCTCTTAACCCACGGATAGGCCGGTACACCTACATCATTCTACATCTGCTAGCCCATCTCGAAAGGGGTCACACTAACTAATCAACTAAGCCAGAGCCCATATTGGCTTGTGTCTGCACACGTAAGCTTCTAGACATGAGAATACGATTGATCTCTTTGAGCCTGGGCGGCCGACCACTAGTGGTGCACCATCATGGATTAACCATGCATGCTCCCACTGTACTTCGCCACCATTCAAACCAAATACCGCCCAGGTAGTTCATTTACAAGTCTTGGTCCTAATTACTATTTTGTCACTCATGTCTCACCATGAACACTACCCAATCCACGTCTACATTTGCGAGGCAGAAATAAACTTACACGATGGTGACAAGGTTTATTAGATCAGACCTACCTCAAATGAACTACTAGGTAACGGCATAGCCATCTGGCAACAATAAATCCTACCATACAATCCTACCACAAAAGGACTAAGTGCATAATATAAACATAGGTAATTGGAAGAATGGTCAAATGTGAACTTGCCTGGTAATAGTTGATGAAGATTATATCGCTCTCAGGAATTTACTTAATAGAACTATTCGTCACTCTCCGATGAAAATCTATAAAGTCAAACATTGCACTCACATAAGCAGTCATTTCAGAGAACCAAGAAGAACATGCAAAGCAAAAAGTCTTGGAAAACCCAAATGAACATTCAACACACTTAACTAGCATGGAAATATCCTAAGTGCAAAACAACATGTGACATAGGGTGCAAAGATGTGACGTGGACCACAGTGCATACTAGGCATACGAGTAAAACTACTATGGACAGATCCTAATGTGTGAAAAATCTCGTGAGATAGGTCCAAGTGATAGGGTTTGGCAACGGTGACACGGTGCAAAAAGAATCAACCTATTTGGAGCTACGGTTTAGGAGATATGGCCAATTGAAGTTTGAATTCAAATCTGAATAAAGTTCAAATTTGAATTTGTTCAAAAGTTTTCAAAGTTGGTTTTCTAGATAAAGCTATTCGAGACGGACATTTTGCCGCTGGTTTCGTCGAATTTGGATCAACGGTTAAAAAGTGGTGGCTATCCAAAGTTTAGGGGCTAAACTGAAATTTGCAGGGACTTGACTGTGAAAGTTTTATTCATGACCAGGTCCCTGTCCACGTGGCGGCTTCCTACTGGTCGAGCAGCTTTCGCTGCGGAAGCTATTTGGCGAACGGTCGTAACTTAGGCAAAACAGCGGCGACGGCTAGAAAAAAAATTAAACCGGAGATCGGTTTGACTAAACCGAACGGTTTACTAAAGCCCGTGGTTAACCGATCTAATTCAAATATAAAAAACCTAAACTAAGCGAACGGGGCAGTGGCTCACAGCAAGCGAGGACGGTGAACAGGGGCGGCGGCGCTGGCGTCAGGCGGCGGCCAACGGACAAGGCGGCGTCTCCGGCGGTCCTCAGCGACGGCGAAGGGGTCGGGGAGACCGGGCGCGGCGTGGGCGGCATGCTGGTGGGGTCGGCGGGCGGTGGGGTGGCCAGCGATGAGCAGAGGGAGGCGGCGGAGCTCCGGTGCTCTGGCGAGAGCGCCGCGTGTTGGGGCGACGTCTCTGGTGCGACCTAGGCAGCAAAATTTTGTCAATCAGATGCGCCTTGACGTGGGGAGTCAATTGACAAAGAAGAACGGGGTCTACACAGTCTTACGGACAGCGGAATGGACCGACGAGGTAGCTCCGGCGGGCGAGATCCAAACGACGAAGGCAGCGGCTGTGAGCGGCGTGGGTCGTTGCGGAGTGGCAGAATCGAACGAGGGGAGTCGAGGGAATTTATAGGCGCGAGAATAGGTTGCGGAGACTGCGGATGAGCCTCATCCGAGCGAGGGAAGCGACCGGCGGGTTCGGGCGGCGCGCAGCGTGCTCATCCCGAGCAGTGCGGGAGGTTGGGGATGAGCTGGGGAGTGGGGCCCACGGGTTAGTGGCCACGGCGGATAGCGAGCGAGCGCTGGCTCTCGGGCACGGGGCTGGGCCTGTCGGCGAGTCGGGCTCGGCTGGCTCCTGGGCCGAAGTTGGCCAGCGGCTGGCTGGGCCGCGGGGTGTTCCTGGACCGAGCTGGCCTCGGTCCAGGTGGTTTTTTTTTTTAAAATACACAGAGGAAAACTGTAGCAGAAAAAAATTACATAGGCATATTATATATCAAAATGCTCAGAAAAATACCAAGAATAAGATGAACTATTTTCCAAGTTCAAATAAATTCCAAAAAAATCATAAAAGTCAAACAGTGCTACTGTTGCATTTAAAATCAATAAAATCATTTTTAAAATAGCAAAATGATTTCAAATTTATGTTCTCCTAATTTTCTATTGAAGGGAATCATTTTACCCTTATTTCCATTTATTTATTTTTAGGAGAAAATATTTTGAATAGAAACTCAAATAACTCCCAATTGGATTTGAATTTGGAATTTCAAACAACTTCAAATGGAAAAATCAGTTTCAAATAACTTCAAAGTGATTTCCAATTTATTTCTATGAAACTTCCAACTCTCTTTCTTCAAATATGAAGAAGTCATTTTATCTTCCCTCATGAACTCATTGAGTTGCTTAAAGTTTCTAAGTTTGGAATATTTCAAAATGGAATTCAAATCATTTTCAAACCCCTTTTCATTTCTTTAAATGGAAGAAGTCATATCATCTTCACTCTAGGGTTTTGTGATGAAATGAATTTGAATTCAGGAAGATCAAAATGCTAGATGCAAAGTTTTGGGAACGTCCTTTTATTCCCTCTCATTCAACTTTCAAAAAGTTTCAATTTCCACTCAGTTTCACACAATCAATCACACAAAAACCAAACAAACAATCACAATCATTTATTTAATATAACATTCCAAAATTTAGAATTTTGGGATGTTACAGTAATATTAGTAGACGTCAAGAAATGCCTATGAACTATTCACTCGTTATTGAACCATTTGATGTTTGGGGCTTTGACTATATGGGACCTTTTCCTGCCTCTAATGGATATACACATATTTTAGTTGCTGTTGATTACGTTACTAAGTGGGTAGAAGCTATTCCAACTAGTAGTGTTGATCATAACACTTCTATTAAAATGCTTAAAGAAGTTATTTTTCCAAGATTTGGAGTCCCTAGATATTTAATGACTAATGGTGGTTCACATTTTATTCATGGTGCTTTCCGTAAGTATGATGTTAATCATAGAATTGCATCTCCTTATCACCCACAGTCTAGTGGTCAAGTAGAATTGAGCAATAGATAGCTCAGATTAATTTTGCAAAAGACTGTTAATATATCTAGAAAGAATTGGTCCAAGAAACTTGATGATGCATTATGGGCCTATAGAACGACATATAAAAATCCTATGGGTATGTCTCTGTATAAAATGGTTTATGGAAAAGCATGTCACTTAACTCTTGAACTGGAACACAAGGCATATTGGGCTATTCAAGAGCTCAATTATGATTTTAAACTTGCCGGTGAGAAGAGGTTATTTGATATTAGCTCACTCAATGAATGGAGAACCCAAGCCTACGAAAATGCCAAGTTGTTTAAAGACAAAGTTAAAAAATGGCATGATAAAAGGATACAAAAGCGTGAGTCTAATGTAGGTGATTATGTATTGCTATACAACTCTCGTTTATGATTTTTTGCAGGAAAACTTCTCTCTAAATGGGAAGGTCCTTACATTATCGAGGAGGTCTATCGTTCCGGTGCCATAAAAATCAACAACTTCGAAGGCACAAATCCGAAGGTGGTGAACGGTCAAAGAATCAAACATTATATCTCAGGTAATCCCATAAATGTTGAAACCAATGTTATTGAAACCGTAACCCCGGAGGAATACATAAGGGACACTTTCCGGAACGTTTCAGACTCCGAAAAGGAATAGGTATGTGGTACGGTAAGTAAACCGACTCCAAAACAGTTTTTAAGGCAATATCTCTCTGTTTTGGAATATTTAGAAAAATAGAAAAATAAGAAGCAGTCCGGGAAGGACACGAGGGCTCCACGAGGGTGGAGGGCGCGCCCCCTACCTCGTGGGCACCTCGTGCGCTTTCCGGACTCCGTTTCCTTACACGTTACGTATTTTGGTCGTTAAAAATTCATTATATAATCTCCCGGAGGTTTTGACCACTGTATCACGCAAAAATATCTTGTTCTTGTTCCGAGCTGTTTTCTGATAGGGTTGTCAAAGCTAAGCATCATGTCGTCTCCCTCCTCCTCCAACAATGAGGGCAACGATGCTTGGCTAATGAAGATAGAGCTGAAGAGAGAAGAACCCATGGAGATCAACATGGATGAAGGGACCAAGAAGGCCACGAAGGACCGAGCTCCGGCAACAGAAGACATCCTTCAACTTGATCACAATCTTCTTACCCCAACTGAGATCGAAGCTTTCAAGATGATTGAGTTAGCCCATATACAAAATAAGTATCTCACACGTGAAAATATTTTGGTGAAGGAGCATATAATCGCACTCAAAGGCATTATCCGCAAGTTAGAAGACCTCCTACGCTCGATGTGCGACTATCCATCATCAATAACTCCACCTTCTTCACCAACAAAGGAGACATAATCACGTGGGGATGGGCACTCCCCTTGGCAACTTCCAAGCTTGGGGGAGTGCCCCGGTATCGTATCACCATCACTTCTATCTTTACCGTTTTTCTTAGTTTGATCCTTTTGGTAATATTTTGATCTAGTAGAATAAATGTTCTTAGTATGATCTAGTTGTGAGCTTTGCTTTACGATCCTTCTATGTAATCGAGTCCGTGAGCTATATATAATAAAGATTAGTGTTGAGTCAAGGGCTTGACTATTTTGCCATGATCTTGAGTGAATAAAAGAAAAGAGAAAGAATAAAAAGAAACAAAGAGATCATATGGATCTTGTGGAGAGTAATGAGCTCACATAGAAAAAGTATGATGAATAAAAGTTGTTGAGAGTTGACAAACATAGTTTTGGTCATCGTTGCAATTAATAGGAAGTAATAAAGAAAGAGAGGTCTTCACATATAAATATACTATCTTGGACATCTTTTATGATTGTGAGCACTCATTAAAATATGACATGCTAAAGAGTTTACGTTGTAAAAGGAAGACAACGTAATGGGTTATGTTTTCTTACATCTGAGATAAATCATATTGTCATGGATCATCCAACATGGTTGAGCTTGACTTTCCCCCTCATGCTAGCCAAATTCATCGCACCAAGTAGAGATACTACTTGTGCTTCCGAATACCCTTAAACCAGTTTTGCCATGAGAGTCCACCATGCCTACCTATGGATTGAGTAAGATCCTCCAAGTAAGTTGTCATAGGTGCAAGCAATAAAAAATGCTCTCTAAATATGTATGACTTATTAGTGTGGGAGAAAATAAGCTTTATATGATTGTGTGATATGGAAGAAATAAAAGCGACATACTGCATAATAAAGGTCCATATCACAAGTGGCAATATAAAGTGACGTTCTTTCGCATTAAGATTTTGTGCATCCAACCATAAAAGTGCATGACAACCTCTGCTTCCCTCTGCGAAGGGCCTATCTTTTACTTTTATCTCCTACCTTGCATAAGAGTCATGGTGATCTTCACCCTTCCTTTCTACAATTTATCCTTTGGAAAGCACAGTATGTTGGAAAGATCCTAGTATATATGTCTAATTGGATGTGAGTTTTCATGAACTATTATTGTTGACATTACCCTTGAGGTAAAACGTTGGGAGGCAAAACTATATGCCCCTATCTTTCTCTGTGTCTGATTAAAACTCCATACCCATAAGTATTGCGTGAGTGTCAGCAATTTTGAAAGACTATATGATAGTTGAGTATGTGGACTTGCTGAAAAGCTCTTATATATTGACTCTTTCCTATGTTATGATAAATTGCAATTGCTCCAATGATTGAGATTATAGTTTGTTAGTTTTCAATGAAGTTTATGATTCATACTTGAAATTGTGATTGAATTATTACTCTAGCATAAGAAATCATATGACAAGAATTATATCAGTTACTGTTCTAAGAATGATCATGATGCCCTCATGTCCTTATTTTGTTTTTATCGACACCTCTATCTCTAAACATGTGGACATATTTTTCGGCTTCGGCTTTCGCTTGAGGACAAGCAAGGTCTAAGCTTGGGGGAGTTGATACGTCCATTTTGCATCATGGTTTTATATCGATATTTATTGCATTATGGGTTGTTATTACACATTATGTCACAATACTTATACCTATTCTCCCTTATTTTACAAGGTTTACATAAAGAGGGAGAATGTCGGCAGCTGGGATTCTGGGCTGGAAAAGGAGCAAATATTAGAGACCTATTCTGCACAGCTCCAAAAGTCTTGAAACTTCAGAAAGACGTTTTCAGAATATATAAAAAATACTAAGCGCAAGAAGTTCACCAGGGGGGCCACTGAAGGAAATATGCCCTAGAGGCAATAATAAAGTTATTATTTATTTCCTTATTTCATGATAAATGTTTATTATTCATGCTAGAATTGTATTAACCGGAAACATAATACATGTGTGAATACATAGACAAACAGAGTGTCACTAGTATGCCTCTACTTGACTAGCTCCTTAATCAAAGATGGTTATGTTTCCTAACCATAAACAAAGAGTTGTTATTTGATTAACGGGATCACATCATTAGGAGAATGATGTGATTGACTTGACCCATTCCGTTAGCATAGCACTTGATCGTTTAGTTTGTTGATATTGCTTTCTTCATGACTTATACATGCTCCTCTGACTATGAGATTATGCAACTCCCGTTTGCCGGAGGAACACTTTGTGTGCTACCAAACGTCACAACGTAACTGGGTGATTATAAAGGTGCTCTACAGGTGTCTCCAAAGGTACATGTTGGGTTGGCGTATTTCGAGATTAGGATTTATCACTCCGATTGTCGGAGAGGTATCTCTGGGCCCTCTCGGTAATGCACATCACATAAGCCTTGCAAGCATTGCAACTAATGAGTTAGTTGTGAGATGATGTATTACAGAACGAGTAAAGAGACTTGCCGGTAACGAGATTGAACTAGGTATTGAGATACCGACGATCGAATCTCGGGCAAGTAACATACCGATGACAAAGGGAACAACGTATGTTGTTATGCGGTCTGACCGATAAAGATCTTCGTAGAATATGTAGGAAACAATATGAGCATCCAGGTTCCGCTATTGGTTATTGACCGGAGACGTGTCTCGGTCATGTCTACATTGTTCTCGAACCGTAGGGTCCGCACGCTTAACGTTACAATGACAGTTTCATTATGAGTTTATGTATTTTGATGTACCGAACATTGTTCGGAGTCCCGGATGTGATCATGGACATGACGAGGAGTCTCGAAATGGTCGAGACATAAAGATCGATATATTGGAAGCCTATATTTGGATATCGGAATCGTTCCGGATGAAATCGGGATTTTACCGGAGTACCGGGGGGGGGGGTTACTAAGGGAGAAGAGGAAAGGAGGCAAGAGGTGGCCGCGCGCCCCTCCCCTCCCTAGTCCGAATAGGACAAGGAGAGGGGGGCGGCGCCCCCCTTTCCTTTCCCTCTTCCTCCTCTTTCCCACTTCTCCTTCTCCAACTAGGAAAGAAGGGAGTCCTACTCCCGGTGGGAGTAGGACTCCCCCTTGGCGCGCCCTCCTTGGCCGGCCGCCCCCTCCCCTTGGCTCCTTTATATACGGGGGCAAGGGGGCACCCTAGAACACACAAGTTGATCTTCGTGATTGTTCCTTAGCCGTGTGCGGTGCCCCCCTCCACCATATTCCACCTCGGTCATATTATAGCGGTGCTTAGGCGAAGCCCTGCGACGGTTGAACATCAAGATCATCACCACGCCGTCGTGCTGATGGAACTCCTCCTCGAAGCTTTGCTGGATCGGAGCCTGGGGAGCGTCATCGAGCTGAACGTGTGCCAAGAACTCGGAGGTGCCGGAGTAACGGTGCTTGGATCGGTTGGACCGGGAAGACGTACGACTACTTCCTCTATGTTGCGTCAATGCTTCCGCTTCGGTCTACGAGGGTACGTAGACAACACTCTCCCCTCTCGTTGCTATGCATCACCATGATCTTGCGTGTGCGTAGGAATTTTTTTGAAATTACTATGTTCCCCAACAGTGGTTTCAGAGCCTAGGTTTTATGGTTTGATGTTATATGCACGAGTAGAACACAAGTGAGTTGTGGGCGATATAAGTCATACTGCTTACCAGCATGTCATACTTTGGTTCGGCGGTATTGTTGGATGAAGCGGCCCGGACCGACATTACGCGTACGCTTACGTGAGACTGGTTCTACCGCCGTGCTTTGCACACAGGTGGCTAGCGGGTGTCAGTTTCTCCAACTTTAGTTGATCCGAGTGTGTCTACGCCCAGTCCTTGCGAAGGTTAAAACAGCACCAACTTGACAAACTATCGTTGTGGTTTTGATGCGTAGGTAAGATTGGTTCTTGCTTAAGCCCGTAGCAGCCACGTAAAACTTGCAACAAACAAAGTAGAGGACGTCTAACTTGTTTTTGCAGGGCATGTTGTGATGTGATATGGTCAAGGCATGATGCTAAATTTTATTGTATGAGATGATCATGTTTTGTAACCAAGTTATCAGCAACTGGCAGGAACCATATGGTTGTCGCTTTATTGTATGCAATGCAATCGCCCTGTAATGCTTTACTTTATCACTAAGCGGTAGCGATAGTCGTAGAAGTACAAGATTGGCAAGACCACAATGATGCTACGATGGAGATCAAGGTGTCACGCCGGTGACGATGGTGATCATGACGGTGCTTCGGAGATGGAGATCACAAGCACAAGATGATGATGGCCATATCATATCACTTATATTGATTGCATGTGATGTTTATCTTTTATGCATCTTATCTTGCTTTGATTGACGGTAGCATTATAAGATGATCTCTCACTAAATTTCAAGATAAAAAGTGTTCTCCCTGAGTATGCACCGTTGCCAAAGTTCGTCGTGCCCAGACACCACATGATGATTGAGTGTGATAAGCTCCACGTCCATCTACAACGGGTGCAAGCCAGTTTTGCACAGGCAGAATACTCAGGTTAAACTTGACGAGCCTAGCATATGCAGATATGGCCTCGGAACACTGAGACCGAAAGGTCGAGCGTGAATCATATAGTAGATATGATCAACATAGCGATGTTCACCATTGAAAACTACTCCATTTCACGTGATGATCGGTTATGGTTTAGTTGATTTGGATCGCGTGATCACTTAGATGATTAGAGGGATGTCTATCTAAGTGGGAGTTCTTAAGTAATATGATTAATTGAACTTTAATTTATCATGAACTTAGTCCTGGTAGTATTAGCATATCTATGTTGTAGATCAATAGCTCGCGTTGTTGCTTCCGTTTATTTTTGATATGTTCCTAGAGAAAATTGTGTTGAAACATGTTAGTAGCAATGATGCGGATTGGATCTGTGATCTAAGGTTTATCCTCATTGCTACACAGAAGAATTATGTCCTTGATGCACCGCTAGGTGACAGACCTATTGCAGGAAAAGATGCAGACGTTATGAACGTTTGGCTAGCTAAATATGATGACTACTTGATAGTTTAGTGCACCATGCTAATGGCTTAGAATCGGGACTTCAAAGACATTTTGAACATCATGGACCATATGAGATGTTCCAGGAGTTGAAGTTAATATTTCAAGCAAATACCTGAGTTGAGAGATATGAAGTCTCCAACAAGTTCTATAGCTAAAAGATGGAGGAGAATCGCTCAACTAGTGGGCATGTGCTCAGATTGTCTGGGTACTACAATCGTTTGAATCAAGTGGGAGTTATGTAACACCCCAGATATGACTTTCCCAATTTGTACTCCAACTCTTGCCGTTTCCGGCGTTAAGTTATTTTATTTTCTCGGGTTCAGGTTTTTGTCTCCGTGTGTTGTTATCGTTGTCATGCATCTCATATCATGTCATCATGTGCATTGCATTTGCATACGTGTTCGTCTCATGCATTCGAGCATTTTCCCCATTGTCCGTTTTGCATTCCGGCGCTTCGTTCTCCTCCGGTGGTCATTTCTAGCTTTCTTTCGTGTGTGGGGATTAAACATTTTCGGATTGGACTGAGACTTGCCAAGCGGCCTTGGTTTACTACCGGTAGACCGCCTGTCAAGTTTCGTACCATTTGGACTTCGTTTGATACTCCAACGGTTAACCGAGGGACCGAAAAGGCCTCGTGTGTGTTGCAGCCCAACACCCCTCCAATTTGGCCCAAAACCCACCTATGCCTTCTCCATCATCTAGAGCGTTCGATCACGATCGCGTGGCCGAAAACCGCACCTCATTTGGACTCTCCTAGCTCCCTCTACCTCTATTTAAAGTCCCCTCCCGAAATTCGCGGATCTTCCCCTTCCTCTAACCCTAAAAAAATCCACCGCGCCGCGACGGACACGTCCGTGCCGGCCGGACACCGTCCGCCGCCCGCCCGCACCAGTGGCAGGCTGCCACGTGGCACCTCCGCCGTGGCACCTCGCCCGGCTCCCCGCCGCCTTTCTCCTCCAAGTCTGGCGCCGCACTCCTCCAGCCCCGCCGCGCCATCACCGGAGACCTCGCCGGCCCGGCCACCGCACGCCGCCCTGCGCCTCTCCATCCTTCGCCGCCGCATCGTCGCCGTCTTGTCGGCCGGCCAAGGCCCCGGCGAACTCCCCTCCCTCCGGCAAGACCCCCGACGCCGGCGAGCGTCAGATCCGCCGCCGGTGAATAGTGGATCGCGCGGGTGAACAGTAAACCCTAGATCTCGGAGGTGTTTTTTTCCGTCTAAGTCCGGAATTCCCAGATCCAAATGCTCCTGTTCATGGCCTCGTAACTTTGCATCCGTAGCTCCGATTCATGCGTATAGCATATCAAAATGTTCATCTCAGAGAGTACATCATTTCATTCCATTGCATCATTTTCTTTTGAGTTCATCTTGATGCCTGAAATGCTGTTAGAAGAGGGCTACTTGAGATAATTGTCAGATGTGCTGCTCCATTTAGACATTTGTCATTTTTGCCATGATTGTTGTGTGCATGATATGCCCTGATGCTCTACATATGTTTTGTTAAGGGTTTTGTCATCTTTCCAGAGGTGCAACCCATGTATTTTTTGATGTGTGTGGTGACTAGTGCAAGCTTGCCAAGTGAGGCACTTGGTAATTCTGTTTTTAGGGACTTAGCATTTCCACTAAGTCCTTGAGCTGTTTATCTCATGTTGCCATATGTTCATGTTGTTTCCGAGTGATCCGTGCCCCTTTTGAGGATGATCAGTAAGGATGTTTTATTAATCTTGTAGTTCTGTATCCATCCATGTCTTTGTTTGCAATTATGGAGCACCCTAGCTTGAGTCAATCGAGCTCTACTTTTGCTACTTTGTGAATCTGGGCAGATTGTCAACTTGTTTGCAATTTTGCCGATGATATTGTAGTTGATCCGTGCATGCTATGCTATTGTTCTTGCCATGTCTAGCTTGCATTTTGTGTGTTCTTGATAGATGTATGCTTATCTTGTCATGACTTGCACCGTAGTGAGTGCATCGAGCTCGTAACATGCCTACTTGAGTTATGTTTCAGCATGTGCCAGTTTTCACTAAGTCTGAAAACTGATTATGTTTTTGCTATGTTCACATGCTTGTCAGTATATTTTCTGATCCCTTTTGGCTCAAGGTCACTAAGGGACTTTTGTTAAGCTTTTGAGTAGCTCCATGCCATGTCTTACTTTGCCATGTTCAGGTCCTGTAGCATGTAGTTTTGTTGCTCCGAAGAGTGCTACTTGGTCTGAAATTCCAGACAAGTGTTAATTTCACTAAGTCTGAGATCTGTTTACCATATGCATTTTTGCCATGCTTGTTTGAACCTGTTAATGGATGAATTGGCCGTAGCTCAGTGCTAGACTTTTGTTAAGCATCTTGAATGCATCCCTGCCATGTATTTTGTTGCCATGTTTGGGTGCTGTAGCATGTTCATCTCATTGCATTTAGATGACTACTTGCTGTAAATCGCAGACCGGTGTCATATTTGAATCGCTTGCCATTTCCAAACCGTAACTCCGATTCCGGCGTTCTTTATATCGTTTTCAAGCGATTTCATCTCATCTTTCCAGTGGCACACTTGGATTCCCAAGTTGAGGCCAGGTTCATGCATCCCTTGTCAAATCTTGCATATGCATCCCGCATCGCATCCCGCATAGCATATCATCATTGCATCATATTGTTTGATCCTTGCACGTGGTTGATTGTGTCCTTGTTGCTTGTTTGGGTAGAGCCGGGAGACGAGTTCGCTAACGAGGAGCCCGTTGAGTTTGCTTTCGAGGATCCAGTCAACTCTGACAGCTTTGCAGGCAAGATGATCGTACCCTCGAAATCACTATTATCTTTGCTATGCTAGTTTGCTCGCTCTTTTGCTATGCTAATGCTACGATGCCTACCATTTGCTTTCAAGCCTCCAAAATTGCCATGTCAAACCTCTAACCCACCATGTCCTAGCAAACCGTTGATTGGCTATGTTACCGCTTTGCTCAGCCCCTCTTATAGCGTCACTAGTTGCAGGTGAAGATTGGAGGCCGTTCCTTGTTGGAACATTTATTTACTTTTTGGGATATCATTATATTGCCATGTTATCTTAATGCATCTATATACTTGGTAAAGGGTGGAAGGCTCGGCCTCTTGCCTAGTGTTTTGTTCCACTATTGCCGCCCAAGTTTCCGTCATATCGGTGTTATGTTCCCGGATTTTTGCATTCCTTACGCGGTTGGGTTATAATGGGAACCCCTTGATAGTTCGCCTTGATTAAAGCTTTTCCAGCAATGCCCAACCTTGGTTTTACCATTTGCCACCTAGCCTCTTTTCCCTTGGGTTTCCGGAGCCCGAGGGTCATCTTATTTAAACCCCCCGGGCCAGTGCTCCTCTGAGTGTTGGTCCAACCTAGAGCCCCTTGCAGCGCCACCTCGGGGAAACTCGAGGGCTGGTTTTAGTTGTACGGATTACTTATCTGAGTGTGCCCTGAGAACAAGATATGTGCAGCTCCTATCGGGATTTGTCGGCACATTCGGGCGGTGTTGTTGGTCTTGTTTTAACCTGTCGAAGTGTCTTGAAGAACCGAGATACCGAGCCTGATCGGAACGTCTTGGGAGGATGTCTATTCCTTTGTTGACCGTGAGAGCTTGTCATGGGCTAAGTTGGGACTCCCCTGCAGGGATTTGAACTTTTGAAAGCCGTGCCCACGGTTATGGGCAGATGGGAATTTGTTAATGTCCGGTTGTTGATAACTTGAACCTTAACTTAATTAAAATGAATCAACCGAGTGTGTTACCGTGATGGCCTCTTCTCGGCGGAGTCCGGGAGGTGGACACGGTGTTGGAGTAATGTTTGTGCAGGTTGTCCTCTAGTTTCTCGCTCGCGCTTTGCCTCCTCTTCTCGCTCTCTTTTGCGAATAAGTTAGCCACCATATATGCTAGTCGCTTGCTGCAGCTCCATATATATTTACCTTACCTTACCTATAAGCTTAAATAGTCTTGATCGCAAGGGTGCGAGATTGCTGAGTCCCTGTGGCTCATAGATTACTATTACACCAGATGAAGGTCCAGATGATTCCGCTCCAGGTGACGCGCTCGAGCTCAAGTGGGAGTTCGACGAGGACTCTCAGCGATACTATGTTTCTTTTCCTGATGATCAGTATTGGTGCCCAGTTGGGGGTGATCGGGACCATGTAGCATGTTGGGTTATCTTTCATTTTGGCGCCATAGTCGGGCCATGAGTGTTTGGATGATGTAATGTTATTTATGTACTTGATTGACGTGGTGAGTGTAAGCCAACTATGTTATCCCTTTTATTATCTATATTACATGGGATGTTTGTGATGATTGCCTGACTTGCGACATATGCCTTCAATGCGATTATGTCTCTAAGTCGTGCCTCGACACGTGGGAGCTATAGTCGCATCGAGGGTGTTACAAGTTGGTAATCAGAGCCTTCCCCGACCTTAGGAGCCCCATTGCTTGATCGTTTTTAGCAGCCGAGTTGTGTCTAGAAAAATGTTTTGAGTCATTTAGGAATTATATATCAGAGAGTTTAGGAATTCTTTTTACTTCCCAGTCTCCTCATCGCTCTGGTAAGGCATCCTGACGTAGAGTTTTGACTCTTCTCTTCTCAAATTTCACTAAAAAAATTTAGGATCACGCGGGTATCTTGGAATCGTTCCGATGGTTTTATGATGAGAACATTGTCTTGGTGCCTCCTGTCAGGGGTTTAGTGGAAGTGTCCCGGGGAGTTGAGCTCTGAGGTGTTGTCGTCATAATTTTATCGTTGCAATTCTGGAATACCTGAGTTTAGTACGCCGACATCGAAAATCTCTTTTATGCAGTTCGTTGGTGAGATAACCTCGACGCCACCCAGTACTGGGGCGGGAGTTCGGGAGTATCGCCATAACTTGTATAACGGATGCTTTTCGAAGGTTGAGGTAGATGGTTTCCGAAGTTTTCTCGGTTATGTGTTGAAGGATGGATACAGCTGGATGTAGGATTTGCTAGATTTGGGTGAGATATTATGCTTCCCCTGTATCCCCAACACCTGATTGCATAACCGGAAAGGTTCGGGAGTTTCATAGGTGGGAATTCTTGTAGCTCTAGTTCTTCTTCCACGGATATTGGTTTGAGATTGGGATTTCTTACCGATTATTCGTTCTTGATCCGTACCTTGTTGATTTATTTCTCTACCTTAATTCTAAGTGGCTTCTCAATTTATGGATATGTGACCATTTCAAGAGGAATGCATTCGTTCATTTTGTTCGGATGTGAAGACTATATGTTGCAATTTTCATTCCGTTGGATTCAGCTTCAATATTTGTCTATCAATGTGCTAATGGATGTCAACCTCTTCAGGATGGCTCCTCCAACGCGCACGACTCCGAATCCTGATCCGCCACCACCTCCACCTCCTCCGGAGGCATGGCAAGCTGTGATGGCCGCAACCAATGCAAACACACAGTTGATCATGCAAATTCTCCAAGAGCGCAATCAAGGCAACCAAGGGAATCAAGGAAACAATCAGAATCACTTTGCTACACTCAACCAGTTCCTTGCTAACGGGCCAAAGACTTTCAGCAATTGTGTTGAGGCAACCGATGCTGACGATTGGCTTGTGGATCTGTGCAAGCATTTCGAGTGCAGTAACGTCAGGCCTGAGGATTTCGTCAAGTTCGCTTCCTTCCAACTCAAAGATCAAGCTGCAGAATGGTTCCAGCAGTACAAGGATTCCAGAGGTGGACGTGTGATCACTTGGGATGAATTCCGTCAAGATTTCCGAGCTCATCATATCCCTCAGAGCGTGGTTGAAAGCAAGCGTGAGGAATTCCGCAACCTGAAGCAAGGCTCTTTGTCTGTCTATGACTACAACAAGTTGTTCCAGAAGCTCGCCCGCTTTGCCAAGCAGGACGTCCCTGATGAGAAGAGCATGATATACCAGTTCAGGGGTGGTCTCAGAGAAGAAATTCAGCTAGCTCTTGTTCTCTTTGAGCCCTTGAGGTACGATGAGTTCTACAACATGGCACTGAAGCAAGAGGCCGCTCAGTTGAGGTGTGATGCTTCCAAGAAGCGAGTCAGAGATGTTACTCCTTCTTCCTCTACTCAAGTGGCCAAGCAGCAGAAGTATTGGCTTCCTCCTCCTCCGTTTCGTCAGTCATATCAGCAGAAGAGCAAAGGTGGCAGTGGTTCTTCCCACCCACCCAACCCTGGCTTTCAGAACAAGACTTCGTCTCAAGCTCCAAGATCGAGTGCTCCGTATCACCGTCCACTTTCAGAGGTCACGTGCAACAAGTGCCAACAGAAGGGTCACTATGCCAACAAGTGTCTCAACCAGAGGCGTCTTCCTCCTCCTCCTCCTGTGAGATCGGCAAGTACAGCTGTGGTCAAGCATAACCCCAAGTACGCCAAGGTCAACTTGATGAATGCAGCTCAGGCAGAGGACTCGTCATATGTCATCATGGGTAACCTTCCTGTTAATGATATTCCTGCAAGAGTTCTTTTTGACACTGGTGCATCGCATTGTTTCATGTCGAGACCTTTTGCATCTAAGCATGATTTTGTTACTCAAGTGTTGTCGAAACCATTGGCAATTGTTTCTCCGGCCCGTCAAATGACATCTCGAGTATGCGTTCCGGATGTTACAATCACTTTGGGTGACTATAAGTTCTTGTCCTTTCCAAATGTTCTTGGTGACTCAGATATTGATCTTATTCTCGGAATGGATTGGCTTACTAAGCACAAGGCACTTCTTGATTGTGCAGCCAGGCAGATTGAATTGACTCATTCGTCTAAGGATGTAATTGTCTTTGCCGCTCGTGATGATACCATCCATCTGTTTTCTCTCAATGAGAAGGGTGAACTGGATGCTATCTCGCAAATTCCAGTCGTTTGCGAATATCAAGACGTCTTTCCAGAAGAGCTTCCAGGAATGCCTCCGCACCGGCCAGTTGAATTCGTTATTAATCTTGAGCCTGGCACGGAACCTGTGTGCAAGCGTCCTTACAAGCTCGGACCTGAAGAGTTGAAGGAGCTGAAGAAGCAACTCGATATTCAAGAGAAAATGGGTCTCATCCGGCCTAGTTCTTCTCCGTGGGGTTGTGGTGTTCTTTTTGTGAAGAAGAAGGATGGAACGGACCGACTTTGTGTTGATTACCGTCCATTGAACAAGAAGACCATCAAGAACAAATACCCACTTCCCAACATCAATGAGCTGTTCGAACAACTCAAAGGTGCCCAAGTATTCTCCAAGCTTGATCTCCGTATGGGTTATCATCAGATTCGAATCCGTGAGCAAGATATTCCCAAGACGGCTTTCAGGACAAGCTATGGTTCATATGAATACACTGTCATGTCTTTTGGCCTCGTCAACGCTCCTCCGACGTTCTCTCGCATGATGAACTTCATCTTCAACGCCTACACCAATGACTTCGTTTTGGTCTATCTCGACGACATTCTGGTTTTCTCGAAGAACAAGGAAGATCATGCCAAGCACTTGCGTTTGGTACTCGATAAGCTCAGGGAACATCAGTTCTACGCCAAGTTCTCCAAGTGCGAATTTTGGCTCGATGAGGTTCTTTATCTTGGTCATATCATCTCTGCCAAGGGCATTGCCGTGAATCCTGAGAAGGTGTCTGCAATTGTGAATTGGGAACCTCCTCAGAACGTGAAGCAACTCCGTAGCTTCCTCGGTCTCGCAAGCTATTGCCGAAGATTCGTTGAAAACTTTTCTAAGATCGCGAAGCCTCTCTCTAATCTTCTCCAGAAGCACGTCAAGTACGTTTGGTCTCCGGAGTGTGACATTGCTTTCAACACTTTGAAAGAGAAATTGATCACTGCTCCAGTTCTGACTCCGCCTGATGAATCCAAGCCGTACGAGGTCTTTTGTGATGCCTCTCTCCAAGGTCTTGGCGCAGTGTTGATGCAAGAGAAGAAAGTTGTTGCTTATACCTCTCGCCAGTTGAAGCCTAATGAGAAGAACTACCCCACTCATGATCTCGAGTTGGCGGCAGTTGTGCATGCTCTTTTGACTTGGAGACATCTTCTATTGGGAAGAAAAGTGGACATTTTCACTGATCACAAGAGTCTCAAGTACATCTTCACTCAGCCTAATCTCAACCTCAGGCAAACTCGATGGGTCGAAATGATTCAAGAGTATAATCCGAGTATCGAGTATACTCCAGGCAAGGCCAATGTGATTGCTGACGCATTGAGCAGGAAAGGCTTATTGCAACAGTCTGATTCTCAAGCCTTATCAACCCGAGCTTTGTGAAGCTTTCCGCAAACTTAATCTGCAAGTTGTTCCTCAAGGTTTCCTCGCCAACCTTCAAGTCTCTCCTACCTTGGAAGACCAGATTCGCCAAGCCCAGCTTCTTGATGCTATGGTGAAAAAGGTGAAGATTGGGATTGCCAAGAGTCAACCCAAGTACAAGTGCTACCGCCTTGATGACAAGGATACTCTCTTCTTCGAGGATCGTATTGTTGTGCCCAAAGGTGACCTTCGTAAAGTGATCATGAACGAGGCTCACAATTCTCTCCTCTCCATCCACCCTGGGAGCACGAAGATGTATCAGGACCTCAAGCAGGCTTATTGGTGGACTCGAATGAAGCGCGAGATTGCTCAATTCGTGAATGAATGTGATGTCTGCAGAAGAGTGAAGGCAGAACACCAAAGGCCAGCTGGTCTCCTCCAACCTCTTGCCATTCCAGAATGGAAGTTTGACCACATTGAAATGGACTTCGTGACTGGGTTTCCAAAGTCCAAGCGTGGCAATGATGCTATATTCGTTGTCATCGACAAACTCACCAAAGTGGCTCACTTTCTGCCTATCAAAGAGTCGATCACTGCAGCTCAATTGGCGGAACTCTATACCTCTCGAATTGTCTCTCTGCACGGTATTCCACAAGTGATCTCTTCAGACCGTGGCAGCATCTTTACCTCCAAGTTTTGGGATTCTTTTCAGAAGGCCATGGGCACCAACATCCGCTTCAGCACAGCTTTCCATCCTCAAACTAGCGGTCAAGTCGAGCGTGTCAACCAGATTCTTGAAGATATGCTCAGGGCTTGTGTGATCTCCTTCGGCATGAAGTGGGAGGATTGTCTTCCTTATGCTGAATTCTCCTACAACAACAGTTTTCAAGCAAGTTCGGGCAAGGCCCCATTTGAAATTCTGTATGGCAGGAAGTGCCGTACCCCTCTCAACTGGTCTGAAACCGGTGAACGTCAGCTTTTGGGTAATGACTTAATCACAGAGGCAGAGGAAATGTGCAAAGTCATTCGTGATAACCTCAAAGCAGCCCAATCCCGCCAGAAGAGCTACTATGATAGTAAGCACCGTGATTTGGCTTTCGAGATCGGAGATCATGTTTACCTCCGCGTCTCTCCTATGAAAGGTACTCGTCGCTTCGGTATCAAAGGGAAGCTTGCCCCCAGATACGTGGGACCTTTCAAGATTGTCAGCAAGAGAGGCGATCTCGCCTATCAACTCGAGCTTCCTTCAAACTTTGCAAATGTTCATGATGTGTTCCATGTCTCTCAGCTCCGAAAGTGCTTCAAGACTCCTGACCGCACCGTCAACTTCGAGGACATTGAGCTCCAAGAAGATCTCTCTATCGTGAGCACCCAGTTGCTATTCTTGAAGAGACTGAACGCAAGACTCGCAACAAGTCAATCAAATTCCTCAAAGTCAAGTGGTCACACCATTCCGACCGTGAAGCTACCTGGGAACGCGAGGATCACCTCCGTTCTGAGTACCCGGCGTTCTTTCAGTCCTAGATCTCGGGACGAGATCCTTTCGTAGTGGTGGAGTGTTGTAACACCCCGGATGTAACTTTCCCAATTTGTACTCCAACTCTTGCCGTTTCCGGCGTTAAGTTATTTTATTTTCTCAGGTTTTTGTCTCCGTGTGTTGTTATCGTTGTCATGCATCTCATATCATGTCATCATGTGCATTGCATTTGCATACGTGTTCGTCTCATGCATTCGAGCATTTTCCCCGTTGTCCGTTTTGCATTCCGGCGCTTCGTTCTCCTCCGGTGGTCATTTCTAGCTTTCTTTCATGTTTGGGGATTAAACATTTCCGGATTGGACCGAGACTTGCCAAGCGGCCTTGGTTTACTACCGGTAGACCGCCTATCAAGTTTCGTACCATTTGGACTTCGTTTGATACTCCAACGGTTAACCGAGGGACCGAAAAGGCCTTGTGTGTGTTGCAGCCCAACACCCCTCCAATTTGGCCCAAAACCCACCTAAGCCTTCTCCATCATCTAGAGCGTTCGATCATGATCGCGTGGCCAAAAACCGCACCTTATTTGGACTCTCCTAGCTCCCTCTACCTCTATTTAAACTCCCCTCCCGAAATTCGCGGATCTTCCCCTTCGTCTAACCCTAAAAAAATCCACCGCGCCGCGCCGGACACGTCCGTGCCGGCCGGACACCGTCCGCCGCCCGCCCGCACCAATGGCAGGCTGCCACGTGGCACCTCCGCCGCCAGCCGCCGCCGTGGCCGGGAGCCCGGAGCCGCCCCCTCCCCCAGGCCCGCGCGCGCCGCCCGCTTCGCCCGGCTCCCCGCCGCCTTTCTCCTCCAAGTCCGGCGCCGCATTCCTCCAGCCCCGCCGCACCATCGCTGGAGACCTCGCTGGCGCGAGCTTCGCCGTCACCCGAGCTCGCCGGCCCGGCCACCGGACGCTGCCCTGCGCCTCTCCATCCTTCGCCGCCGCATCGTCGTCGTCTTGCCGGCCGGCCAAGGCCCCGGCGAACTCCCCTCCCTTCGGCAAGACCCTCGACGCCGGCGAGCTTCAGATCCGCCACCGGTGAACAGTGGATCGCGCGGGTGGAACAGTAAACCCTAGATCTCGGAGGTGTTTTTTTTTTTCGTCCAAGTCCCGAATTCCCAGATCCAAATGCTCCTGTTCATGGCCTCGTAATTTGCATCCGTAGCTCCGATTCATGCGTATAGCATATCAAAATGTTCATCTCAGAGAGTACATCATTTCATTCCATTGCATCATTTTCATTTGAGTTCATCTTGATGCCCGAAATGCTGTTAGAAGAGGGCTACTTGAGTTAATTGTCAGATCTGCTACTCTATTTAGACATTTGTCATTTTTGCCATGATTATTGTGTGCATGATATGCCCTGATGCTCTACATATGTTTTGTTAAGGGTTTTGTCATCTTTCCAGAGGTGCAACCCATGTATTTTTGTGATGTGTGTGGTGACTAGTGCAAGCTTGCAAGTGAGGCACTTGGTAATTCTGTTTTCAGGGACTTAGCATTTCCACTAAGTCCTTGAGCTGTTTATCTCATGTTGCCATATGTTCATGTTGTTTCCTAGTGATCCGTGCCTCTTTTGAGGATGATCAGTAAGGATGTTTTATTAATCTTGTAGTGCTCTATCCATCCATGTCTTTGTTTGCAATTATGGAGCACCCTAGCTTGAGTCAATCGAGCTCTACTTTTGCTACTTTGTGAATCTGGGCAGATTGTCAACTTGTTTGCAATTTTGCCGATGATGTTGTAGTTGATCCGTGCATGCTATGCTATTGTTCTTGCCATGTCTAGCTTGCATTTTGTGTGTTCTTGATAGATGTATGCTTATCTTGTCATGACTTGCACCGTAGTGAGTGCATCGAGCTCGTAAACATGCCTACTTGAGTTATGTTTCAGCATGTGCCAGTTTTCACTAAGTCTGAAAACTGATTATGTTTTTGCTATGTTCACATGCTTGTTAGTATATTTTCTGATCCCTTTTGGCTCAAGGTCACTAAGGGACTTTTGTTAAGCTTTTTGAGTAGCTCCATGCCATGTTTTACTTTGCCATGTTCAGGTCCTGTAGCATGTAGTTTTGTTGCTCCGAAGAGGGCTACTTGATCTGAAATTCCAGACAAGTGTTAATTTCACTAAGTCTGAGATCTGTTTACCATATGCATTTTTGCCATGCTTGTTTGAACCTGTTAATGGATGAATTGGCCGTAGCTCAGTGCTAGACTTTTGTTAAGCATCTTGAATGCATCCCTGCCATGTATTTTGTTGTCATGTTTGAGTGCTGTAACATGTTCATCTCATTGCATTTAGATGGCTACTTGCTGTAAATCGCAGACCGGTGTCATATTTGAATCGCTTGCCATTTCCAAACCGTAACTCCGATTCCGGCGTTCTTTATATCGTTTTCAAGCGATTTCATCTCATCTTTCCAGTGGCACACTTGGATTCCCAAGTTGAGGCCAGGTTCATGCATTCCCTGTCAATCTTGCATATGCATCCCGCATCGCATCCCGCATAGCATATCATCATTGCATCATATTGTTTGATCCTTGCACGTGGTTGATTGTGTCCTTGTTGCTTGTTTGTCTTGTTTGGGTAGAGCCGGGAGACGAGTTCGCTAACGAGGAGCCCGTTGAGTTTGCTTTCGAGGATCCAGTCAACTCTGACAGCTTTGCAGGCAAGATGATCATACCCTCGAAATCACTACTATCTTTGCTATGCTAGTTTGCTCGCTCTTTTGCTATGCCAATGCTACGATGCCTACCATTTTCTTTCAAGCCTCCCAATTGCCATGTCAAACCTCTAACCCACCATGTCCTAGCAAACCGTTGATTGGCTATGTTACCGCTTTGCTCAGCCCCTCTTATAGCGTCGCTAGTTGCAGGTGAAGATTGGAGGCCGTTCCTTGTTGGAACATTTATTTACTTGTTGGGATATCATTATATTGCCATGTTGTCTTAATGCATCTATATACTTGGTAAAGGGTGGAAGGCTCGGCCTCTCGCCTAGTGTTTTGTTCCACTATTGCCGCCCTAGTTTCCGTCTTATCGGTGTTATGTTCCTGGGTTTTTGCATTCCTTACGCGGTTGGGTTATAATGGGAACCCCTTGATAGTTCGCCTTGATTAAAGCTTTTCCAGCAATGCCCAACCTTGGTTTTACCATTTGCCACCTAGCCTCTTTTCCCTTGGGTTTCCGGAGCCCGAGGGTCATCTTATTTAAACCCCCCCGGGCCAGTGCTCCTCTGAGTGTTGGTCCAACCTAGAGCCCCTTGCAGCACCACCTTGGGGAAACTCGAGGGCTGGTTTTAGTTGTACGGATTGCTTATCTGAGTGTGCCCTGAGAACGAGATATGTGCAGCTCCTATCGGGATTTGTCGGCACATTCGGGCGGTGTTGCCGGTCTTGTTTTAACCTGTCGAAGTGTCTTGAAGAACCGAGATACCGAGCCTGATTGGAACGTCTTGGGAGGAGGTATATTCCTTCGTTGACCATGAGAGCTTGTCATGGGCTAAGTTGGGACTCCCCTGCAGGGATTTCAACTTTCGAAAGCCGTGCCCGCGGTTATGGGCAGATGGGAATTTGTTAATGTCTGGTTGTAGATAACTTGAACCTTAACTTAATTAAAATGAATCAACCGAGTGTGTTACCGTGATGGCCATTTCTCGGCGGAGTCTGGGAGGTGGACACGGTGTTGGAGTAATGTTTGTGCAGGTTGTCCTCTAGTTTCTCGGTTGCGCTTTGCCTCCTCTTCTCGCTCTCTTTTGCGAATAAGTTAGCCACCATATATGCTAGTCGCTTGCTGCAGCTCCATATATATTTACCTTACCTTACCTATAAGCTTAAATAGTCTTGATCGCGAGGGTGCGAGATTGCTGAGTCCCTGTGGCTCACAGATTACTATTACACCAGATGCAGGGCCAGATGATTCCGCTCCAGGTGACGCGCTCGAGCTCAAGTGGGAGTTCGACGAGGACTCTCAACGTTACTATGTTTCCTTTCCTGATGATCAGTAGTGGTGCCCAGTTGGGGGTGATCGGGACCATGTAGCATGTTGGGTTATCTTTTATTTTGGCGCCGTAGTCGGGCCATGAGTGTTTGGATGATGTAATGTTATTTATGTACTTGATTGACGTGGCGAGTGTAAGCCAACTATGTTATCCCTTTTATTATCTATATTACATGGGATGTTTGTGATGATTGCCTGACTTGCGACATATGCCTTCAATGCGATTATGTCTCTAAGTCGTGCCTCGACACGTGGGAGCTATAGTCGCATCGAGGGTGTTACAAGTTGGTAATCAGAGCCTTCCCCGACCTTAGGAGCCCCATTGCTTGGTCGTTTTAGCAGCCGAGTTGTGTCTAGAAAAATGTTTTGAGTCATTTAGGAATTATATATCGGAGAGTTTAGGAATTCTTTTTACTTCCCAGTCTCCTCATCGCTCTGGTAAGGCATCCTGACGTAGAGTTTTGACTCTTCTCTTCTCAAATTTCACTAAAAAAAATTTAGGATCACGCGGGTATCTTGGAATCGTTCCGATGGTTTTATGATGAGAACATTGTCTTGGTGCCTCCTGTCAGGGGTTTAGTGGAAGTGTCCCGGGGAGTTGAGCTCTGAGGTATTGTCGTCATAATTTTATCGTTGCAATTCTGGAATACCTGAGTTTAGTACACCGACATCGAAAATCTCTTTTATGCAGTTCGTTGGTGAGATAACCTCGACGCCACCCAGTACTGGGGCGGGAGTTTGGGAGTATCGCCATAACTTGTATAACAGATGCTTTTTGAAGGTTGAGGTAGATGGTTTCCGAAGTTTTCCTCGGTTATGTGTTGAAGGATGGATACAGTTGGATGTATGATTTGCTAGATTTGGGTGAGATATTATGCTTCCCCTGTATCCCCAACACCTGATTTCATAACCGGAAAGGTTCGGGAGTTTCATAGGTGGGAATTCTCGTAGCTCTCGTTTCATCTTCCACAGATATTGGTTTGAGATTGGGATTTCTTACCGATTATTCATTCTTGATCCGTACCTTGTTGATTTATTTCTCTACCTTAATTCTAAGTGGCTTCTCAATTTATGGATATGTGACCATTTCCAGAGGAATGCATTCGTTCATTTTGTTCGGATGTGAAGACTATATGTTTCAATTTTCATTCCGTTGGATTCACCTTCAATATTTGTCTATCAATGTGCTAATGGTGGTCAACCTCTTCAGGATGGCTCCCGCTAAGAGCACCAGTCAGAATCAGAATCAAGATCCGCCACCACCTCCACCTCCCCCGGAGGCATGGCAAGCTGTGATGGTTGCAACCAATGCAAACACACAGTTGATCATGCAAATTCTCCAAGAGCGCAATCAAGGCAACCAAGGGAATCAAGGAAACAATCAGAATCACTTTGCTACACTCAACCAATTCCTTGCTAAAGGCCAAAGACTTTCAGCAATTGTGTTGAGGCAACCAATGCTGACGATTGGCTTGTGGATCTGTGCAAGCATTTTGAGTGCAGTAACGTCAGGCCTGAAGATTTCGTCAAGTTCGCTTCTTTCCAACTCAAAGATCAAGCTGCAGAATGGTTCCAGCAGTACAAGGATTCCAGGGGTGGACGTGTGATCACTTGGGATGAATTCCGTCCAGATTTCCGAGCTCATCATATCCCTCAGAGCGTGGTTGAAAGCAAGCGTGAAGAATTCCGCAACCTGAAGCAAGGCTCTTTGTCTGTCTATGACTACAACAAGTTGTTCCAGAAGCTCTCCCGCTTTGCCAAGCAGGACGTGCCTGATGAGAAGAGCATGATATACCAGTTCAGGGGTGGTCTCAGAGAAGAAATCCAGCTAGCTCTTGTTCTCTTTGAGCCCTTGGGGTACGATGAGTTCTACAACATGGCACTGAAGCAAGAGGCCGCTCAGTTGAGGTGTGATGCTTCCAAGAAGCGAGTCAGAGACACTACGCCTTCTTCCTCTACTCAAGTGGCCAAGCAGCAGAAGCATTGGCTTCCTCCTCCTCCGTTTCGTCAGCCGTATCAGCAGAAGTGCAAAGGTGGCAGTGGTTCTTCCCACCCACCCAACCCTGGCTTTCAGAACAAGACTTCGTCTCAAGCTCCAAGATCGAGTGCTCCGTATCACCGTCCACTTTCAAAGGTCACGTGCAACAAGTGCCAACAGAAGGGTCACTATTCCAACAAGTGTCTCAACTAGAGGCGTCTTCCTCCTCCTCCTCCTGTGAGATCGGCAAGTACAGCTGTGGTCAAGCATAACCCCAAGTACGCCAAGGTCAACTTGATGAATGCAGCTCAGGTAGAGGACTCGTCATATGTCATCATGGGTAACCTTCCTGTTAACGATATTCTTGCAAGAGTTCTTTTTGACACTGGTGCATCGCATTGTTTCATGTCGAGACCTTTTGCATCTAAGCATGATTTTGTTACTCAAGTGTTGTCGAAACCGCTGGCAATTGTTTCTCCGGCCCGTCAAATGACATCTTGAGTATGTGTTCCGGATGTTACAATCACTTTGGGTGACTATAAGTTCTTGTCCTCTCCAAATGTTCTTGGTGACTCGGATATTGATCCTATTCTCGGAATGGATTGGCTTACTAAGCACAAGGCACATCTTGATTGTGCAGCCAGGCAGATTCAATTGACTCATTCGTCTGAGGATGTAATTGTCTTTGCCGCTCGTGATGATACCATCCATCTGTTTTCTCTCAATGAGAAGGGTGAACTGGATGCTATCTCGCAAATTCCAGTCATTTGCGAATATCAAGACGTCTTTCCAAAAGAGCTTCCACGAATGCCTCCGCACCGGCCAGTTGAATTCGTTATTGATCTTGAGCCCGGTACGGAACCTGTGTGCAAGCGTCCTTACAAGCTCGGACCTGAAGAGTTGAAGGAGCTGAAGAAGCAACTCGATATTCAAGAGAAAATGGGTCTCATCCAACCTAGTTCTTCTCCGTGGGGTTGTGGTGTTCTTTTTGTGAAGAAGAAGGATGGAACGGACCGACTTTGTGTTGATTACCGTCCATTGAACAAGAAGACCATCAAGAACAAATACCCACTTCCCAACATCAATGAGCTGCTCGAACAACTCAAAGGTGCCCAAGTATTCTCCAAGCTTGATCTCCGTATGGGTTATCATCAGATTCGAATCCGTGAGCAAGATATTCCCAAAATGGCTTTCAGGACAAGCTATGGTTCATATGAATACACTGTCATGTCTTTTGGCCTCGTAACCGCTCCTCCGACGTTCTCTCGCAAGATGAACTTCATCTTCAACGCCTACACCAATGACTTCGTTTTGGTCTATCTCGACGACATTCTGGTTTTCTCGAAGAACAAGTAAGATCATGCCAAGCACTTGCGTTTGGTGCTCGATAAGCTAAGGGAACACCAGTTCTACGCCAAGTTCTCCAAGTGCGAATTTTGGCTCGATGAGGTTCTTTATCTTGGTCATATCATCTCTGCCAAGGGCATTGCCGTGAATCCTGAGAAGGTGTCTACAATTGTGAATTGGGAACCTCCTCAAAATGTGAAGCAACTCCGTAGCTTCCTCGGTCTTGCAAGCTATTGCCGAAGATTCGTTGAAAACTTTTCTAAGATCGCGAAGCCTCTCTCTAATCTTCTCCAGAAGCACGTCAAGTACGTTTGGTCTCCGAAGTGTGACATTGCTTTCAACACTTTGAAAGAGAAATTGATCACTACTCCAGTTCTGACTCCGCCTGATGAATCCAAACCGTACGAGGTCTTTTGTGATGCCTCTCTCCAAGGTCTTGGCGCAGTGTTGATGCAAGAGAAGAAAGTTGTTGCTTATACCTCTCGCCAGTTGAAGCCTAATGAGAAGAACTACCCCACTCATGATCTCGAGTTGGCGGCAGTTGTGCATGCTCTTTTGACTTGGAGACATCTTCTATTGGGAAGAAAAGTGGACATTTTCACTGATCACAAGAGTCTCAAGTACATCTTCACTCAGCCTAATCTCAACCTCAGGCAAACTCGATGGGTCGAAATGATTCAAGAGTATAATCCGAGTATCGAGTATACTCCAGGCAAGGCCAATGTGATTGCTGACGCATTGAGCAGGAGTCTGATTCTCAAGCCTTATCAACCCGAGCTTTGTGAAGCTTTTCGCAAACTTAATCTGCAAGTTGTTCCTCAAGGTTTCCTCGCCAACCTTCAAGTCTCTCCTACCTTGGAAGATCAGATTCGCCAAGCTCAGCTTCTTGATGCTATGGTGAAGAAGGTGAAGATTGGGATTGCCAAGAGTCAACCCAAGTACAAGTGCTACCACCTTGATAACAAGGATACTCTCTTCTTCGAGGATCGTATTGTTGTGCCCAAAGGTGAACTTCATAAAGTGATCATGAACGAGGCTCACAATTCTCTCCTCTCCATCCACCCTGGAGTACGAAGATGTATCAGGACCTCAAGCAGGCTTATTGGTGGACTCGAATGAAGCGAGAGATTGCTCAATTCGTGAATGAATGTGATGTCTGCAGAAGAGTGAAGGCATAACACCAAAGACCAGCTGGTCTCCTCCAACCTCTTGCCATTCCAGAATGGAATTTTGACCACATTGAGATGGACTTCGTGACTGGGTTTCCAAAGTCCAAGCGTGGCAATGATGCTATATTCGTTGTCATCGACAAACTCACCAAAGTGGCTCACTTTCTTCCTATCAAAGAGTCGATCACTGCAGCTCAATTGGCGGAACTTTATACCTCTCGAATTGTCTCTCTGCACGGCATTCCACAAGTGATCTCTTCAGACCGTGGCAGCATCTTTACCTCCAAGTTTTGGGGTTCTTTTCAGAAGGCCATGGGCACCAACATCCGCTTCAGCACAGCTTTCCATCCTCAAACTAGCGGTCAAGTCGAGCGTGTCAACCAGATTCTTGAAGATATGCTCAGGGCTTGTGTGAGCTCCTTCGGCATTTGAAATTCTGTATGGCAGGAAGTGCCGTACCCCTCTCAACTGGTCCGAAACCGGTGAACGTCAGCTGTTGGGTAATGACTTAATCACAGAGGCAGAGGAAATGTGCAAAGTCATTCATGATAACCTCAAAGCAGCCCAAACCCATCAGAAGAGCTACTATGATAGTAAGCATCGTGATTTGGCTTTCGAGATCGGAGATCATGTTTACCTCCGCGTCTCTCCTATGAAAGGTACTCGTCGCTTCGGTATCAAAGGGAAGCTTGCCCCTAGATACGTGGGACCTTTCAAGATTGTCAGCAAGAGAGGCGATCTCGCCTATCAACTCGAGCTTCCTTCAAACTTTGCAAATGTTCATGATGTGTTCCATGTCTCTCAGCTCCTAAAGTGCTTCAAGACTCCTGACCGCACCGTCAACTTCGAGGACATTGAGCTCCAAGAAGATCTCTCATATCATGAGCACCCAGTTGCTATTCTTGAAGAGACTGAACGCAAGACTCGCAACAAGTCGATAAAATTCCTCAAAGTCAAGTAGTCACACCATTCCGACCATGAAGCTACCTGGGAACGCGAGGATCACCTCCATTCTGAGTACCCGGCGTTCTTTCAGTCCTAGACCTCGGGATGAGATCCTTTCGTAGTGGTGGAGTGTTGTAACACCCCGGATATGACTTTCCCAATTTGTACTCCAACTCTTGCCGTTTCTGGCGTTAAGTTATTTTATTTTCTCGGGTTTTTGTCTCCGTGTGTTGTTATCGTTGTCATGCATCTCATATCATGGCATCATGTGCATTGCATTTGCATACGTGTTCATCTCATGCATTCGAGCATTTTCCCCATTGTCCGTTTTGCATTCCGGCGCTTCGTTCTCCTCCTGTGGTCATTTCTAGCTTTCTTTCGTGTGTGGGGATTAAACATTTCCGTATTGGACCGAGACTTGCCAAGCGGCCTTGGTTTACTACCGGTAGACCGCCTGTCAAGTTTCGTACCATTTGGACTTCGTTTGATACTCCAACGGTTAACCGAGGGACCGAAAAGGCCTTGTGTGTGTTGCAGCCCAACACCCCTCCAATTTGGCCCAAAACCCACCTAAGCCTTCTCCATCGTCTAGAGCGTTCGATCACGATCGCGTGGCCGAAAACCACACCTCATTTGGACTCTCCTAGCTACCTCTACCTCTATTTAAAGTCCCCTCCTGAAATTCGCGGATCTTCCCCTTCCTCTAACCCGAAAACCACACCGTCCGCCGCCCGCCCGCACCAATGGCAGGCTGCCACGTGGCACCTCCGCCGCCAGCCGCCGCCGCGGCCCGGGAGCCCGGAGCCACCCCCTCCCACGGGCCCGCGCGCGCCGCCCGCTTCGCCCGGCTCCCCGCCGCCTTTCTCCTCCAAGTCCGGCGCCGCAGTCCTCCAGCCCCGCCGCGCCATCGCCGGAGACCTCGCCGACACGAGCTCGCCGTCACCCGAGCTCGCCGGCCCGGCGACCGCACTCCGCCCCGCGCCTCTCCGTCCTTCGCCGCCGCATCGTCGCCGTCTTGCCGGCCGGCCAAGGCCCCGGCGAACTCCCCTCCCTTCGGCAAGACCCTCGACACCGGCGAGCTTCAGATCCGCCACCGGTGAACAGTGGATCGCGCGGGTGAACAGTAAACCCTAGATCTCAGAGGTGTTTCTTTTTCGTCCAAATCCCGAATTCCCAGATCCAAATGCTCCTGTTCATGGCCTCGTAACTTTGCATCCGTAGCTCCGATTCATGCGTATAGCATATCAAAATGTTCATCATAGAGAGTACATCATTTCATTCCATTGCATCATTTTCTTTTGAGTTCATCTTGATGCCCGAAATGTTGTTAGAAGAGGGCTACTTGAGATAATTGTCAGATGTGCTGCTCCATTTAGACATTTGTCATTTTTGGCATGATTGTTGTGTGCATGATATGCCCTGATGCTCTACATATGTTTTGTTAAGGGTTTTGTCATCTTTCCAGAGGTGCAACCCATGTATTTTTGTGATGTGTGTGGTGACTAGTGCAAGCTTGCCAAGTGAGGCACTTGGTAATTCTGTTTTCAGGGACTTAGCATTTCCACTAAGTCCTTGAGCTGTTTATCTCATGTTGCCATATGTTCATGTTGTTTCCGAGCGATCCGTGCCCCTTTTGAGGATGATCACTAAGGATGTTTTATTAATCTTGTATTTCTGTATCCATCCATGTCTTTGTTTGCAATTATGAAGCACCCTAGCTTGAGTCAATCGAGCTCTACTTTTGCTACTTTGTGAATCTGGGCAGATTGTCAACTTGTTTGCAATTTTGCCGATGATGTTGTAGTTGATCCGCGCATGCTATGCTATTCTTCTTGCCATGTCTAGCTTGCATTTTGTGTGTTCTTGATAGATGTATGCTTATCTTGTCATGACTTGCACCGTAGTGAGTGCATCGAGGTTGTTAACATGCCTACTTGAGTTATGTTTCAGCATGTGCCAGTTTTCACTAAGTCTGAAAACTGATTATGTTTTTGCTATGTTCACATGCTTGTTAGTATATTTTCTGATCCCTTTTGGCTCAAGGTCACTAAGGGACTTTTGTTAAGCTTTTTGAGTAGCTCCATGCCATGTCTTACTTTGCCATGTTCAGGTCCTGTAGCATGTAGTTTTGTTGCTCCGAAGAGGGCTACTTGGTCTGAAATTCCAGACAAGTGTTGATTTCACTAAGTCTGAGATCTGTTTACCATATGCATTTTTGCCATGCTTGTTTGAACCTGTTAATGGATGAATTGGCCGTAGCTCAGTGCTAAACTTTTGTTAAGCATCTTGAATGCATCCCTGCCATGTATTTTGTTGCCATGTTTGGGTGCTGTAGCATGTTCATCTCGTTGCATTTAGATGGCTACTTGCTGTAAATCGTAGACCGGTGTCATATTTGAATCGCTTGCCATTTCCAAACCGTAACTCCAATTCCGGCGTTCTTTATATCATTTTCAAGCGATTTCATCTCATATTTCCAGTGGCACACTTGGATTCCCAAGTTGAGGCGAGGTTCATGCATCCCTCGTCAAATCTTGCATATGCATCCCGCATCGCATCCCGCATAGTATATCATCATTGCATCCTATTGTTTGTTCCTTGCACGTGGTTGATTGTGTCCTTGTTGCTTGTTTGTCTTGTTTGGGTAGAGCCGGGAGACGAGTTCGCTAACGAGGAGCCCGTTGAGTTTGCTTTCGAGGATCCAGTCAACTCTGACAGCTTTGCAGGCAAGATGATCATACCCTCGAAATCACTACTATCTTTGCTATGCTAGTTTGCTCGCTCTTTTGCTATGCCAATGCTACGATGCCTACCATTTGCTTTCAAGCCTCCCAAATTGCCATGTCAAACATCTAACCCACCATGTCCTAGCAAACCGTTGATTGGCTATGTTACCGCTTTGCTCAGCCTCTCTTATAGCGTCGCTAGTTGCAGGTGAAGATTGGAGGCCGTTCCTTGTTGGAACATTTATTTACTTGTTGGGATATTATTATATTGCCATGTTATCTTAATGCATCTATATACTTGGTAAAGGGTGGAAGGCTCGGCCTCTCGCCTAGTGTTTTGTTCCACTATTGCCGCCCTAGTTTCCGTCATATCGGTGTTATGTTCCCGGATTTTTGCGTTCCTTACGCGGTTGGGTTATAATGGGAACCCCTTGATAGTTCGCCTTGATTAAAGCTTTTCCAACAATGCGCAACCTTGGTTTTACCATTTGCCACCTAGCCTCTTTTCCCTTGGGTTTCCGGAGCCCGAGGGTCATCTTATTTAAACCCCCCCCCCCCCCCCCGGCCAGTGCTCCTTTGAGTGTTGGTCCAACCTAGAGCCCCTTGCAGCGCCACCTCGGGGAAACTCGAGGGCTGGTTTTAGTTGTACGGATTGCTTATCTGAGTGTGCCCTGAGAACAAGATATGTGCAGCTCCTATCAGGATTTGTCGGCACATTCAGGCGGTGTTGCTGGTCTTGTTTTAACCTGTCGAAGTGTCTTGAAGAACCAAGATAGAGCCTGATCGGAACGTCTTGGGAGGAGGTCTATTCCTTCGTTGACCGTGAGAGCTTGTCATGGGCTAAGTTGGGACTCCCCTGCAGGGATTTGAACTTTCGAAAGCCGTGCCCACGGTTATGGGTAGATGGGAATTTGTTAATGTCCGGTTGTAGATAACTTGAACCTTAACTTAATTAAAATGAATCAACCGAGTGTGTTACCGTGATGGCCTCTTCTCGACGGAGTTCGGGAGGTGGACACGGTGTTGGAGTAATGTTTGTGCAGGTTGTCCTCTAGTTTCTCGCTCGCGCTTTGCCTCCTCTTCTCGCTCTCTTTTGCGAATAAGTTAGCCACCTTATATGCTAGTCGCTTGCTGCAGCTCCATATATATTTACCTTACCTTACCTATAAGCTTAAATAGTCTTGATCGCGAGGGTGCGAGATTGCTGAGTCCCTGTGGCTCACAGATTACTATTACACCAGATGCAGGTCCAGATGATTCCGCTCCAGGTGACGCGCTCGAGCTCAAGTGGGAGTTCGACGAGGACTCTCAGCGATACTATGTTTCTTTTCCTGATGATCAGTAGTGGTGCCCAGTTGGGGGTGATCGGGACCATGTCGCATGTTGGGTTATCTTTTATTTTGCCGCCGTAGTCAGGCCATGAGTGTTTGGATGATGTAATGTTATTTATGTACTTGATTGACGTGGCGAGTGTAAGCCAACTATGTTATCCCTTTTATTATCTATATTACATGGGATGTTTGTGATGATTGCCTGACTTGCGACATATGCCTTCAATGTGATTATGTCTCTAAGTCGTGCCTCGACACGTGGGAGCTATAGTCGCATCGAGGGTGTTACAAGTTAATCTTCCAGATAAGATAGTGATTGACAGAATTCTCTAGTCACCATCACCAAGTTAGTAGAACTTCGTGATGAACTATAATATGCAAGGGATAACAGAAACGATTCCCAAGCTTTTCGTGATGCTGAAATCAACGAAGGTAGAAATCAAGAAAAACATCAAGTGTTGATGGTTGAAGAAACCACTAGTTTCAAGAAAAAGGGCAAAGGGAAGAAGGGGAACTTCAAGAAGAACGGAAAGCAAGTTGCTGCTCAAGTGAAGAAGCCCAAGTCTGGTCCTGAGCCTGAGACTAAGTGCTTCTACTGCAAAGGAACTGGTCACTGGAAGCGGAACTACCCCAAGTATTTGGCGGATAAGTGGCAAAGTGAACATAGGTATATTTGATATACATGTTATTGATGTGTACTTTACTAGTGTTTATAGCAACCCCTCAGTATTTGATACTAGTTCAGTTGCTAAGAGTAGTAACTCAAAACGGGAGTTGCAGAATGAACAGAGACTAGTTAAGGGTGAAGTGACGATGTTTGTTGGAAGTGGTTCCAAGATTGATATGATCATAATCGCACACTCCCTATACTTTCGGGATTAGTATTGAACCTAAATAAGTGTTATTTGGTGTTTGCGTTGAGCATGAATATGATTTGATCATGTTTATTGCAATACGGTTATTCATTTAAGTAAGAGAATAAATTGTTGTTCTGTTTACATATATGGTTACACACCCAATAAAAATGGTTCATTGGATCTCGATCGTAGTGATACACATATTCATTATAATGAAACCAAAAGATGCAAAGTTAATAATGATAGTGCAACTTATTTGTGGCACTGCCGTTTAGGTCATATTGGTGTAAAGCGCATGAAGAAACTCCATGCTGATGGATTTTTGGAATAACTTGATTATGAATCAGTTGATGCTTACGAACCATGCCTCATGGGCACGATGACTAAAACTCCGTTCTCCGGAACAATGAAGCAAGCAACAGATTTGTTGGAAATCATGCATATTGATGTATGTGGACCGATGAATATTGAAGCTCGCAGTAGGTATCATTATTTTCTGATCTTCACAGATGATTTGAGCAGATATGAGTATATCTACTTGATGAAACACAAGTCTGGAATATTTGAAAAGTTCAAAGAATTTCAGAGTGAAGTGGAGAATCATCGTAACAAAAATAAAAGTTTCTACGATATGATCACAGAAGTAAAATATTTGAGTTACGAGTTTGGCCTTCAGTTAAAACAATGTGAAATAGTTTCACTACTCACGCCACCTGGAACACCACAGTGTAATGGTGTGTCCGAACGTCGTAATCATACTTTACTTGATATGGTGCGATCTATGATGTCTCTTACAGATTTACCACTATCGTTTTGGGGTTATGCATTAGAGACAGCTACATTCACATTAAATAGGGCACCATCTAAATCCGTTGAGATGACACCGTATGAACTACGGTTTGGCAAGAAACCTAAGCTGTCGTTTCTTAAAGTTTGGGACTGCGATGCTTATGTGAAAAAGTTTCAACATGATAAGCTCGAACCCAGATCGAAGAAGTAAATCTTCATAGGTTACCCAAAAGAAAATGTTGGGTACACCTTCTATCACAGATCCGAAGGCAAGTTATTCATTGCTGAGAATGGATCCTTTCTAGAGAAGGAGTTTCTCATGAAAGAAGTGAGTGAGAGGAAAGTAGAAAACTTGATAAGGTAATTGTACCTTCTCCCTTATTGGAAAGTAGTTCATCACGGAAATCTGTTCTTGTGACTACTACACCAATTAGTGAGGAAGCTAATGATGATAATCATGTAACTTCATATCAAGTTACTACCGAATCTCGTAGGTAAACCAGATCTGCACCAGAGTGGTACGGTAATCCTGTTCTGGAAGTCATGTTACTAGACCATGACGAACCTACAAAGCATGAGGAAGCGATGATGAACCCAGATTCCGCGAAATGGTTTGAGACCATGAAATCTGAGATATGATCCATGTATGAGAACAAAGTATGGACTTTGATGGATTTGCCCGTTGATCGGCAAGCCATAGAAAATAAATGGATCTTCAAGAGGAAGACAGACGCTGATAGTAGTGTTACTATCTACAAAGCTAGACTTGTCGAAAAAGGTTTTTGACAAAGTTCAAGGTGTTGACTATGATGAAATTTTCTCACTCGTAGCGATGCTTAAGTCTGTCCAAATCATGTTAGCAATTGCCGCATTTTATGAAATCTGGCAAATGGATAAACAAAACTGCATTCCTTAATGGATTTATTAAAGAAGAGTTGTATATGATGCAACCGGAAGGTTTTTTCAATCCTAAAGGTACTAACAAAATATGCAAGATCCAGCGATCCATCTATAGACTGGTGCAAGCATCTCGGAGTTGGAATATAAGATTTGATAAGTTGATCAAAGCATATAGTTATATACAGACTTGCGGTGAAGCCTGTATTTACAAGAAAGTGAGTGGGAGCACTACAGCATTTCTGATAAGTATATGTGGATGACATATTGTTGATCGGAAATAATGTAGAATTATTCTGCAAAGCATAAATGAGTGTTTGAAAGGATTTTTGTTTTCAAAGAAAACCTCGGTGAAGCTGCTTACATATTGAGCATCAAGATCTATAGAGATAGATCAAGATGCTTGATAAGTTTTTCAATGAGTACATACCTTGACAAGATTTTGAAGTAGTTCAAAATGGAACAGTCAAAGAAGAAGTTCTTGCCTGTGTTACAAGGTGTGAAGTTGAGTAAGACTCAAAACCCGACCACGACAGAAGATAGAGAGAGAATGAAAGTCATTCCCTATGCCTTAGCCATAGGTTCTATAAAGTATGCCATGCTGTGTACCAGACCTATTGTATACCCTGCCCTGATTTTGGCAAGGGAGTACAATAGTGATCTAGGAGTAGATCACTGGACATTGGTCAAAATTATCCTTAGTGGAATAAGGATATGTTTCTCGATTATGGAGGTGACAAAAGGTTTGTCGTAAAAGGGTTACATCGATACAAGTTTTGGCACTGATCCGGATGACTCTTAGTCTTCATCTCGATACATATTGAAAGTGGAAACAATTAGCTAAAGTAGCTCCATACAGAGCATTGTAGACATAGAAAATTGCAAAATACTTACGGATCTGAATATGGCAGACCCGTTGACTAAACTTCTCTCACGGGCAAAACCTGATCACACCTTAGTACTCTTTGGGTGTTAATCACATAGCAATGTGAACTAGATTACTGACTCTAGTAAACCCTTTGGGTGTTGGTCACATATCGATGTGAACTATGGGTGTTAACCACATAAAGATGTGAACTATTGATGTTAGATCACATGGCGATGTGAACTAGATTATTGACTCTAGTGCAAGTGGGAGACTGAAGGAAATATGCCCTAGAGGCAATAATAAAGTTATTATTTATTTCCTTATTTCATGATAAATGTTTATTATTCATGCTATAATTGTATTAACCGGAAACATAATACATGTGTGAATACATAGACAAACAGAGTGTCACTAGTATGCCTCTACTTGACTAGCTCGTTAATCAAAGATGGTTATGTTTCCTAACCATAGAAAAAAGTTGTTATTTCATTTACGGTATCACATCATTAGGAGAATGATGTGATTGACTTAACCCATTCCGTTAGCATAGCACTTGATCGTTTAGTTTGTTGCTATTGCTTTCTTCATGACTTATACATGTTCCTATGACTATGAGATTATGCAACTCCCATTTGCCGGAGGAACACTTTGTGTGCTACCAAACGTCACAATGTAACTGGGTAACGAGATTGAACTAGGTATTGAGATACCGACGATCGAATCTCGGGCAAGTAACATACCGATGACAAAGGGAACAACATATGTTGTTATGCGGTCTGACCGATAAAGATCTTCGTAGAATATGTAGGAACCAATATGAGCATCCAGGTTCCGCTATTGGTTATTGACCGGAGACGTGTCTCGGTCATGTCTACATTGTTCTCGAACCGTAGGGTCCGCACGCTTAACGTTACGATGACAGTTTCATTATGAGTTTATGTATTTTGATGTACCGAAGGTTGTTCGGAGTCCCGGATGTGATCATGGACATGACGAGGAGTCTCGAAATGGTCGAGACATAAAGATCGATATATTGGAAGCCTATATTTGGATATCAGAATCGTTCCAGGTGAAATCGGGATTTTACCGGAGTACCGGGGGGTTACCGGAACCCCCCCGGGGGTTATTGGGCCTACATGGGCCCTAAGGGAGAAGAGGAAAGGAGGCAAGAGGTGGCCGCGTGCCCCTCCCCTCCCTAGTCCGAATAGGACAAGGAGAGGGGGGCGGCGCCCCCTGAAGGAGTCCTGGATTAGGGGGTGTTCGTGTAGCCGGACTATACCTTCAGCCGGACTCCAGGACTATGAAGATACAAGATTGAAGACTTCGTCCCGTGTCCGGATGGGACTTTCCTTGGCGTGGAAGGCAAGCTTGGCGATGTGATATTCAAGATCTCCTACCATTGTAACCGACTCTATGTAACCCTAACCCTATCCGGTGTCTATATAAACCGGAGGGTTGTAGTCCGTAGACAATCAACTCCATACGCAACAATCATACCATAGGCTAGCTTCTAGGGTTTAGCCTCCTTGATCTCGTGGTAGATCTACTCTTGTACTACCCATATCATCAATATTAATCAAGCAGGAGTAGGGTTTTACCTCCATCAAGAGGGCCCGAACCTGGGTAAAACAAAGTGTCCCCTGTCTCCTGTTACCATCCGGCCTAGACGCACAGTTCGGGACCCCCTACCCGAGATCTGCCGGTTTTGACACCGACATTGGTGCTTTCATTGAGAGTTCCTCTGTGCCGTCACAATCAGGAAGGATGCCTTCTCCCGTCTTCAAAGACGGCGCCGTTGCTAAGGGAGCCTTGGTTGTCGGCCAAACCCTTCGGCTAGGTGGTTTCCTCATGACCGCCTGTTTGGCTGTTGCGCCGACAGTGACCTCTCGGGTCATCAAAAGCAACCTACACGTCAGCTCGGAGCTCGTTGAGCAGTTAGATCCAATGGAGCTCTCTTCCGTAAATGAGCTCTTGGATCGCATCGCTGCCCTGGGGGTCGCTACGGATTACGACCAGGTTGGGCTTAAACCCGATCTAAGAGAAATTAACTCTCCCCAAGTCACCCACCATGTTGCCGTGGAAGAGGCACAGTGCGGCGACCCTTCATCTATTTTAAGGACTGGTTATGTCCGAATTCCCAATCCCTCCAAGCCGGATACCCGCGGAGGAGAGGATGTAACTCAAGACCTGAGCTTAGGATCAGGCAACGGGCTGGATTGATTGGATAACGTCCAGGAATCCGAACTTCAGAGTTCGGAAACTCCTCGGCCTCCGAATCTTGGATTGGGTGAGGTTTCAGACTTAATGACACCCGCCCACCCGAACATACGCGATCTCCCCCAAGTCAGGCAGAGGCCCGATGAAACAGTACATCATTACTGGGCCAGATTCCTCCTGGTTATGAACAGGATAAAGGATTACCGCGAGGGAGATGCAATATCAATCTTCTGCAGTAATTGCATGGACGAGGGAATACTTAACGCCATAAGTCGTCATGATATTACACGCTTCGCTGACTTGGCATCCATAGTACAAAAGTACTGTGCGATGGAAAGTGCCTGGAAAACCGAAACAAAATTTTGGGATAATCCGGCCTTGAATAGTAATCTCGTCCAAACTAAGAGGGTGCATCATCATAAAACACCCAGGATAAATAGCAAAAAGCCAAAACCCTTTACAAGGCATGGAACCGTACTGGAAAGGTGGCTTGATGGACCCTGTAGAATTCACAGTACAGAGGATGCCACACCAACTCACAGCCTTAGAGCATGTTGGATACTCCGGCAGGTAGCCAAAATTGGCGAGGACCTCTTAAATCGGGAGGCCGCAGAAAGCCAGCCCGAGGACACCAGTACCATTCTCACAGTCTTCGAGACTTTCGCATCAAACAATATGCGAAAAAGAACACTCCGCAACCTCGCCGAAGTCTATCAAGTTGCAACAATAAATCCATGGAGCGACACTGCCATTACCTTCAACGCAAGTGATGAACCTAGATTCCGAACAGCCCGAGCACCAGCCGCATTGGTCCACAGTCCCATAGTGGACGGCTTTTGCCTCACCAAGGTGCTCATGGATGGAGGCAACGGACTGAACCTCATTTATGAGGAGACCCTTTAAAAAATGGAAATAGACTGGAACCGCGTCGAGCGAAGCAGCACAACCTTTAGAGGAATAATCCCCAGCTGGGAAGCGCACTGCACACGAAAAATCACACTAGATGTGGTGTTCGGCACGCCAGATAATTACAGGTCCGAAGAAGTCACGTTTCAGGTGGCCCCATTTAAGAGCGGACATCACGCCTTACTAGGGCAGGAAGCATTCACAATCTTCCAAGCGATACCCCATTACGGGTACATGAAGCTCAAGATGCCCGGGCCGAACGGAATTATCACTCTAGCTAGTGATCCGGACATAGCACTCCGCGCCGAAAACAAGACGGCCGCCTTAGCCCTTGAGGCACCATCCGAGGCCTTAGCGGCCGAGGAACTGGCGGTGTTGCTCTCCATGGTTAACAAGGATGATGTGATACTTGACAAAAGATCCAAATCCACATCCTTCAAGCCAGCTGACGAAATAGTCAAATTCCAGGTCCATCCAATGGACCCCAATAAAATAGCTTCCATCGGGGCACGACTGAACCCCGATGTAGACGCCGCACTGCGAGAGTTCCTATGAGAGAATTGGGACATTTTCGTCTGGCATCCTTCAGACATGCCAGGGATCCCAAGCAGGCTGGCCGAACACAGCTTAAATATTCTAAAAGGATTCAAACCTGTCAAACAAGCCCTTCGGCGTTTTTCTGAACCCAAGAGACAGGCTATGGGAGAAGAGCTAGCCAAGCTATTGGAGGCCGGATTCATTAGAGACATAAAACATCCGGACTGGCTAGCAAACCTGGTGATGGTACCAAAGAAGGACAAATCCTGGCGCCTGTGTGTCGACTTTAAAGACCTTAACAAGGCTTGCCCAAAGGATCCCTTTCCCCTCCCCCGTATCGATCAAATTATTGATGCCACCGCAGGACACGACTCGTTGTGTTTCCTCGACGCATACTCCGGTTGCCATCAAATCAAGATGGCAGAATCAGACCAAGCTGCAATAGCATTCATCACACCATACGGCCCATTCTGCTTCAACACAATGCCCTTCGGGCTAAAAAACGCCGGCGCAACATATCAGCGCATGATCCAGACATGTCTGGCAAATCAGATCGGCAAAACAATGGAGGCATACGTGGATGATGTGGTCATCAAATCAAGACATGTCGAATCCCTGGTAGACGACTTGAGGCTCACATTCGATAACCTCTGAAAATACGACATCAAGCTCAACCCGGAAAAATTCGTCTTCGGCGTTCCAACCAGAAAGCTCTTGGGCTTCATTGTATCCGGTAGAGGAATTGAAGCAAATCCAGCCAAGATCCGAGCTTTGTCACAATTGGATATCCCAAAGGACCTCAAACAAGTACAAAAATTAACCGGATGCGTGGCGGCTCTAACCGCTTCATCTCTCGCTTGGGAGAAAAGGCACTGCCCCTTTATCGCCTACTCCGGTGCACCGAACACTTCGAGTGGACGGATGCCGCCATGGCCGGACTCGATGAAATAAAAGCCATATTGGCAACAAACCCAGTCCTGGCCGCGCCTAACACCGGCGAACCAATGCTATTGTACATTGCAGCAACACATCAAGTTGTCAGCGCAGTGCTCGTTGTCGAGCAGGAAACGGACGGACACAAATTCCCCCTTCAAAGGCCGGTCTACTACGTGTCCACTGTCCTCACTCCATGCAAATCACGGTACCCGCATTATCAAAAAATTGCATACGCGGTATTCATGGCATCCCGAAAGCTATGACACTACTTTCAAGAGTGTTCCATAACAATAGCCTAGGAAGTACCACTTAACGATATTATCAACAACCGTGATGCAACAGGCCGGATCGCAAAATGGGCCATCGAGCTCCTCCCGTTCGATATAACCTATAAGCCATGGCGAGCTATAAAATCACAAGTTTTGGCCGACTTCGTCGCAGAACGGGCGGAGGCCGAACTCCCTAAAGAGTACGGCACATACTCAAACTGGATCATGCATTTCGACGGCTCCAAAATGTTGGCCGGACTGGGGGCTGGCGTCGTTTTGACGTCCCCAACAGGAGACACAGTCCAGTATGTACTCCAAATTATGTACACAGACTCCAACAACGCAGCCGAATACGAGGCCCTTCTACATGGCCTCCGGATGGCTGTATCCATGGGCATTCAACGCCTAGAGATACACGGGGACTCAAACCTCGCGATATCCCAAATAAATGGCGTCTTCGATGCCAAGGACCCAAAAATGGCAGCTTACCGCAACACCGTCCTAAAAATCTCAGCTCGGTTCGAAGGGCTGGAGTTTCACCATATAGCCCAAGAAAACAATCAAGCAGCGGACGTCCTGGCACGCATCGGAGCAAAACGCGATGCAGTCCCCCCCAACATCTTTTTGGAAAGATTGTTCAAGCCATCTATAGCATGGGAGGGGGAACCCGCAAATAACAGCCCGGACCCAGCCGCACCACTCGACGCCGAACAATCTGACACAATTGGAGGCTCTGCCAATGAAATTACACCTTCAGCCCACGTAATAATGGCGGTCATCGCCCCGTGGACAGAACCGTTCCTAGCCTACCTTACTAGGCAGGAACTCCTGGAGGATCAAAACGAGGCCCGCTGCATAGTGCGGCGATCTAAAGCCTATAGAGTCCATGAGGGAGAGCTTTATAAGAAAAGCACTACCGGAGTCCTTCAAAGGTGCATCTCCGAAGAGGAAGGGCGGAACCTTCTGGCTGAAATTCATGCCGGACTCGGTGGTCACCATGCCGCTGCTCGGTCCCTTGTTAGCAAGGCTTTCCGTACAGGCTTTTATTGGTCGACGGCCCGGGCAGACGCTCAGGACTTAGTCCAACGATGCGCTGGTTGCCAACTTTTTGCCAACCAAAGCCATATGCCACCCACCGCACTCCAAACTATACCAATCACCTGGCCTTTTGCGGTCTGGGGGCTTGACATGGTCGGACCCCTTAAAGGCGGGACCGATAGAAAGAAATACTTACTGGTCATGGTGGATAAATTCACCAAATGGATAGAAGCCAAGCCTGTTAAAACGGCCGAATCTGGACCTGTGATAGACTTCATATCCGGGGTTGTACACCGTTATGGCATCCCCCACAGCATCATAACTGATAACGGCACAAACTTTACCGCAAACGAGGTAAAACTCTGGTGCAAAAACATGGGCATCAAGCTCAATTGTGCTTCCGTCTATCACCCACAAACCAACGGCCAGGTCGAACGCGCAAACGGTCTTATTATGAGCGGCATCAAACCCAGATTAGTGCGGTCCCTTAAGGAATCTAATACGCATTGGGTAGAGGAGCTCGACTCCGTACTCTGGGGGCTGCGGACCACGCCAAATCGCACTACCGGATACACACCATTTTTATGGTGTACGGCGCAGAGGCAGTTCTGCCCTGCGATATAATTCATGACTCACCTAGAGTGCGCATGTACGAAGAACGAGAAGCCGAGCTCGATCGGCAGGACAACTTGGACGCCTTGGAGGAGGAGCGTGACGTGGCAAAAGCCCGTTCCGCATTTTATCAACAGCAGGCCCGAAGATATCAAAGCAGAGAAGTATGGGCCAAAAATTACAATGTTGGCGAACTAGTTCTACGCCTGCCGGATAAGAAAAAGGACAAACTCAAGCCCAAGTGGGAAGGTCCATTCATAATCGACCAAGTCCTGACCGGTGGGGCGTACCGCCTGCGAGATGCGTTGAACAACCGACTCGAGCCGAACCCGTGGAACGCCGCCCGTCTCCGAAGATTCTATGCCTAGCGCCGGACTCTGTGTTCGTCTCCTTCCTCTGTCCATTCCTTGTTGAATTTTTCTATCTTACATTTCTCTCTTTTTACGCAGTCCGGACATGCACTTTAGGGCATGCCTCCCAGCGAAAGGAACCCCTAACGGAACTATTCTCTTTGGAAGATGTTTCTTACTAACCATGTAATATAACATAACTAGTTGGGCACTGGTCTGATAAAGCACTAATGACCCCTACGCCTGGTCTCCACGCATACCATAGTTCTTATATAACCGCTATGGTATTCGGACACACTCCGGACCGTCAGGTCCCGAGGTTGAAGCGGAAAGGTCGACAATGACAAACGATCTACAATCCGGCTAGAAGGCATTACATATGTCAATTCAAAATTACATAGTCATTCTGACTGATTGTATTCCTCTTCTATACCATCTAACAGGCTGTCTAATTTGCAGTCCTGCTGGGAATACTTCGCGGCCAACTCTACTTGGCCGTATACTAAGCTCACAGGGATCTCCTTCCCGTCAGGCCCCACTAGTCCGACCTCGGCCATGTGGTTCGGGTCAGACTTTGTAAAATGAGTCTTCACCATGGCCCAGGCTTCCCTAGCGCCTTGTCGGCAGGCCGATATCTTCCACAAACGGAAGCGCCGCCGAGCTCCCTTCAGCTTCTCCGCAAGCTCTCCAAGGCCCTCGGGCACGGAGTGGGCAGGCCATAAGGCTCGGGCAATGCCTCGCATCGTCTGCCGAACTCGCTCGTGCAGTTGCATGAGTTCGGGAAGAAGGTCCCCCGTAGAACCGGGCATCTCCTCTGCAGGACGACCTGTGAGCATACCTACAGACATTACTCTGTTAGTCGACTTCCTCGCCGAACTCTTTTTTCAAAGTTCGTTCAAGCATTTACTAAAAATGCCGCATCGAAGCCGCTGATTCTCCTTCGAGGAGTCCAAAAGCTGGCCACGAACATCTTTAAGTTCGACGTCCAGCTTGGTGTTGGCATCCTGAAGATCATTCCTCTCTCACCTCACCCTCGTCAACATACTCTCACCGGCCTTTAGCTAGCATAAGAGTTGTTGCTTGTCCGGATCGAGTCCGGCGCCATCTGCAATTTGATTTGTCAGATTTACACCCACACCGCACAATACTAATCTTTCGAAGTGTATTTTACCTGAGGGGGTCCCTTTGGGCTCCCCTGCTGCGGCTAGTGCGGCCTCTAGTTGGGCCTTGCACTTTTCCAGCTCCTGGGACAGTACATCATTCTTCTATGTAAGAACCTGCATATTAAATGATCCTTAAATCAGTTTCTCTAACTATTTCAAGTCTCGGGGGCTACTGGCATATATATATAATTAACCAAAATTTTCTTACCCGTATGTCTTTCACATACTGCTCCGTGGCTCTGGCTAAACCATTTTGAGCGGCACGGAGGTACGCATCTCCCGAATTAAAGGCATCTAAAGCCTCTTGGGAGAAACAAGCGTCGCGTAGAATTGTCCGGCGACGCATGTGGTTCATGGCACTCTCCACTTCTGAATTTGTGGTGGACAGCCTGTCCGCATCCTCTGTCGGAGGAACGACCGGTGCGCGCCTTGTACTCGCCTCCGCTTCCTGGCCAGACGTTGGAGCCTGGCTGGTGGAGGCGTGATTGGCAACCTCTCCGGATGTAGTCCGGCGAGGTCTCTTCGCCCTGAAGATAGCACGAGCGTTAATATGCCCTGATAGAATAACTCTAGGGAAAAAGAGGGTACACTGTACCTTTGCGCTGGCGTTTCAGTCCGGACTTCATTCCTTTTTGCCCTAGGGGGCTCTGCGGCCCCTCGTTGGCTGGTCGCCGTAGGTTCAGCCTCCTGCCTCGGAAATCTCCCCTGCAAAACACGGTTGACATCAGAAACACCAAAATACGCGAGAGTGGAATCCCTCTCAAGGGAATAAGACTCCGGTTTCCGTCACCTGGGAGGTCGGGATTAACCCTGGGTAATCAGCCATGATGGCTACCAAGGTATTGTCCTTGCTTAGCTGATAAAACACCCCGTCGATAAGCTCCACCGATATGTCCGGATCCTCTTCGAAGTCCGGATCGAGGGACCGTTCTGGGTCCTCGGGCTGTGGAGGGCGGCTGCTTATATTCTTTACCTCCTATCGCAGTTCCTGCAGTGAAGTCGTTAGACTACCTATCTAACGACGGGAGTATCAAACAAATGGGCAAGCGCAATTGTTTACTTACCCAACTTGGAGGATCGTACATACTGAATCCGGCCTGCAGGTTGACGCGGAGGAATTCCTCCTTTTCTCCCTTGTACAGAGAGGATAAGATCTTTTCTAGAGCAGTGGCTGACTCCAGCCCTTTACGACCGTAACGGATGGCGCCATCCTCCCCGTTGAATTCCCACATTGGGTGGCCTCTATATTGAAGCGGCTGCACCCCCCGCGTAATGCATGCGGCCATGACTCCAATCATGGTTAGTCTGGAATGAGCCAACAATCTTATCCGGCCCATCAGGTAAAGAACGTCTCTGTCACTTTCTCTCTGAGAGCTCCGCGCACGCCAGCTCAAGCGTTTCTTCAATGGAGCACTGTTGAACTCAGGGAGACCGACCCGGATAGGGTCCGGTAGCGGGACGTCATCTATATAAAACCATTCCGAAGTCCAGTCCTCGGATGCTTCCTTTGGGGTTCCGGATAGGTATCCGGTCCCGGCGATGCGCCATACTTCGGCTCCGCCCACTTGGTATATGGACCCCTTTTGAGAACGGGGCACCAGGCAGAATAACCTCTTCCACAGCGCGAAATGAGCCTCAACGCCTAAAAATAGCTCGCAAAGGGTGACGAAACCCGCAATATGCAATACGGAGGCGGGCGTGAGATTGTGCAGCTGGAGGCCGTAGAACTCCAGAAGCCCGCGGAGAAATGGATGAATTGGGAATCCCAGTCCCCTTATTAGATAGGGGACGAGGCACACCCGCTCTCCTTTAGAGGGATTGGGGGTGCTCTCTGCTTGCTCTCCACCGTTATAGGTGGCGAGTCCGGCTCGGACCGGGACCATATAGGCCTGAGGGAGAAATCCCTTGGCCTGAAGCGACACTAGCTCGCTGTGCGGGATGGAGCACCTCTCCCAGTCTCTAGGTTTAGGGCTGGAAGGGTGACAGGAGGAGCTGGGACGGCTAGCCATGTTGGAATGGACCTTTGCTGGAAGCGCTCTGATGATAACTCGTGGAAAGGAGAAGATGTGGTTTGGACCTAAATCCCCATCCTGTTAAATAGGCGGCTCGTTTATACGGCTAGGGGTGTGGGTGTAAAAAATGCCCTGGCTTTTCGCATTCGGTTGACACGTGGAAGACGGCCATTATAGGGCGTGGAAGCCGAGAAGCACTACATTACAAAAATCGGACATTATTCCTACAGGTACACGAGATTTGGAGAAGAACCCGCCTTGCAATGCTGAACAATCTGCGCGCCGGACTCGTCGTCATTGAAGCCTGGTTCGGGGGCTACTGAGGGAGTCCTGGATTAGGGGGTGTTCGGGTAGCCGGACTATACCTTCAGCCGGACTCCAAGACTATGAAGATACAAGATTGAAGACTTTGTCCCGTGGCCGGATGGGACTTTCCTTGGCGTGGAAGGCAAGCTTGGCGATGCGATATTCAAGATCTCCTACCATTGTAACCGACTCTGTGTAACCCTAACCCTATCCGGTGTCTATATAAACCGGAGGGTTGTAGTCCGTAGACAATCAACTCCATATGCAACAATCATACCATAGGCTAGCTTCTAGGGTTTAGCCTCCTTGATGTCGTGGTAGATCTACTCTTGTACTACCCATATCATCAATATTAATCAAGCAGGAGTAGGGTTTTACCTCCATCAAGAGGGCCCGAACCTGGGTAAAACAAAGTGTCCCCTGTCTCCTGTTACCATCCGGCCTAGACGCACAGTTCAAGACCCCCTACCCGAGATCTACCGGTTTTGACACCGACACCCCCCCTTTCCTTTCCCTCTTCCTCCTCTTTCCCACTTCTCCTTCTCCAACTAGGAAAGAAGGGAGTCCTACTCCCGGTGGGAGTAGGACTCCCCCTTGGCGCGCCCTCCTTGGCCGGCCGCCCCCTCCCCTTGGCTCCTTTATATACGGGGGCAAGGGGGCACCCTAGAACACACAAGTTGATCTTCGTGATCGTTCCTTAGCCGTGTGCGGTGCCCCCCTCCACCATATTCCACCTCGTTCATATTATAGCGGTGCTTAGGCGAAGCCCTGTGATGGTTGAACATCAAGATCGTCACCACGCCGTCGTGCTGACGGAAATCCTCCCCGAAGCTTTGCTGGATCGGAGCCCGAGGAGCGTCATCGAGCTGAACGTGTGCCAAGAACTCGGAGGTGCCGGAGTAACGGTGCTTGGATCGGTTGGACCGGGAAGACGTACGACTACTTCCTCTATGTTGCGTCAACGCTTCCGCTTCGGTCTACGAGGGTACGTAGACAACACTCTCCCGTCTCGTTGCTATGCATCACCATGATCTTGTGTGTGCGTAGGAATTTTTTTGAAATTACTACGTTCCCCAACAGCCACACCATGCCCACGAGGGTGGGGGCGCGCCCTACCCCCCTGGGCGCGCCCCCCTACCTCGTGGGCCCCCTGGTGTCCCTTCGATGTCCATCTTCTGCTATATGAAGTCTTTCTATGAGGAAAAAATCATAAGCCATCTCCTCGGACGAAACTCTGCCGCCACAAGGCAGAACCTTGGCGGAACCAATCTAGGGTTCCGGCAGAGCTGTTCTGCCGGGGAAACTTCCCTCCGGGAGGGGGAAATCATCGCTATCATCATCACCAATGCTCCTCTCATCGAGAGAGGGCAATCTTCATCAACATCTTCACCAGCACCATCTCCTCTCAAAACCCTAGTTCATCTCTTGTATCCAATTCTTGTCTCCAAGTCCGGGATTGGTACTAGTAGGTTGCTAGTAGTGTTAATAACTCCTTGTAGTTGATGCTAGTTGGTTTATTTGGTGGAATATCATATGTTCAGATCCTATATGCATATTAATACCCCTCTGATTATGAACATGAATATGCTTTGTGAGTAGTTACGTTTGTTTCTGAGGACATGGGAGAAGTCTTGCTATTAGTAGTCATGTGAATTTGGTATTTGTTCGATATTTTCATGAGATGTATGTTGTCTCTCCTCGAGTGTTGTTATGTGAACGTTGACTACATAACACTTCACCATTATTTGGGCCTAGAGGAAGGCATTGGGAAGTAATAAGTAGATGAGGGTTGCTAGAGTGACAGAAGCTTAAACCCTAGTTTATGCATTGCTTCGTAAGGGGCTGATTTGGATCCATATGTTTCATGCTATGGTTAGGTTTACCTTAATACTTTTGTTGTAGTTGCGGATGCTTGCAATAGAGGTTAATCATAAGTGGGATGCTTGTCCAAGTAAGGATAGTACCCAAGCACCGGTCCACCCACATACCAAATTATCAAAGTACCGAACGCGAATCATATGAACGTGATGAAAACTAGCTCGAAGATATTCCATGTGTCCTCGGGAGCGCTTTTCTCTATATAAGAGTTTGTCCAGGCTTGTCCTTTGCTACAAAAAGGATTGGGCCACCTTGCTGCACTTTATTTACTTTTGTTACTTGTTGCTTGTTACAAATTATCCTATCACAAAACTATCTGTTACCACTTATTTCAGTACTTGTAGAGAATACCTTGGTGGAAACCGCTTATCATTTCCTTTTGCTCCTCGTTGGGTCCGACACTCTTACTTATCGAAAGGACTACGATAGATCCCCTATACTTGTGGGTCATCATGTCATTTCCCAGTGACAGCAGGGGCAGCAAGACACATATTGTATTGTTGCCATCGAGGATAAAAAGATGGGGTTTATATCATATTGCATGAGTTTATCCCTCTACATCATGTCATCTTCCTTAAAGCATTACCCTGTTCTTATGAACTTAATACTCTAGATGCATGCTGGATAGCGGTCGATGTGTGGAGTAATAGTAGTAGATGCAGAATCGTTTCGGTCTACTTGTCTCGGACGTGATGCCTATATACATGATCATACCTAGATATTCTCATAACTATGCTCAATTCTATCAATTGCTCGGCAGTAATTCGTTTACCCACCGTAATACTTATGCTCTTGAGAGAAGCCACTAGTGAAACCTATGGACCCCAGGTCTATCTTTCATCATATTAATCTTCCAACACTTAGTTATTTCCTTTGCCATTTATTTTACTTTGCATCTTTATTTCTCTTTATCATAAAAATACCAAAAATATTATCTTATCATATCTATCATATCTCACTCTCGTAAGTGACCGTGAAGGGCTTGACAACCCCTTTATCGCGTTGGTTGCGAGGTTCTTATTTGTTTGTGTAGGTGCATGGGACTTGAGCATGATCTCCTACTGGATTGATACCTTGGTTCTCAAAAGCTGAGGGAAATACTTATGCTACTTTGGTGCATCACCCTTTCCTCTTCAAGGGAAAACCAACGCAGTGCTCAAGAGGTAGCAAGAAGGATTTCTGGCGCTGTTGCCGGGGAGATTCGCGCCAAGTCAAGTCAAGATTTGACTCCCAACATCGAGTCATTTCAGGTGTCGTTGCCAAGTCAAGACATACCAAGTACCCATCACAAACTCGTATCCCTCGCATTACATTATTTGCCATTTGCCTCTCGTTTTCCTCTCCCCCACTTCACCCTTGCCGTTTTATTCGCCCTCTCTTCCTCTCTCCCTTCTCTTTCCCTATTTGCCTCTTTTGCCCGTTTCTTGTTTGCTTGTGTGTTGGATTGCTTGTTTGTCACGATGGCTCAAGATAATACTAAATTGTGTGACTTTGTCAATACCAACAACAATGATTTTCTTAGCACTCCGATTGCTCCTCTTACCGATGCTGAATCTTGTGAAATTAATGCTGCTTTGTTGAATCTTGTCATGAAAGATCAATTCGCCGGCCTTCGTAGTGAATATGCCGCAACCCATCTAAACAACTTTATTGATTTGTGTGATATGAAAAAGAAGAAAGATGTGGATAATGATATTGTTAAACTTAAGCTATTTCCGTTTTCGCTTAGAGATCATGCTAAAGCTTGGTTTTCGTCTTTGCCTAAAAATAGTATTGATTCATGGAATAAGTGCAAAGATGCTTTTATCTCTAAGTATTTTCCTCCCGCTAAGATCATCTCTCTTAGAAACGATATTACGAATTTTAAGCAACTTGATCATGAACATGTTGCACAATCTTGGGAGAGGATGAAATTAATGATAGGTAATTGCCCTACACATGGATTGAATCTTTAGATGATTATACAAAACTTTTATGCCGGATTGAATTTTGCTTCTAGAAATCTTTTAGATTCAGCCGCAGGAGGCACTTTTATGGAAATCCCTTTAGGAGAAGCTACTAAACTCCTAGATAATATTATGGTTAATTATTCTCAATGGCACACCAAAAGATCTACTAATAAAAAAGTGCATGCAATTGAAGAGATTAATGTTTTGAGTGGAAAGATGGATGAACTTATGAAATTGTTTGCTAATAAGAGTGCTCCTACTAGTCCTAATGATATGCCTTTGTCTACTTTGACTGGGAATAATAATGAATCTATGGATGTGAATTTTGTTGGTAGGAACAATTTTGGTAACAATGCGTATAGAGGTAATTTTAATTCTAGGTCGTTTCCTAGTAATTCCTCTGATAATTATGGTAATTCCTACAACAATTCTTATGGAAATTATAATAAAATGCCCTCTGATTTTGAATCTAGTATTAAAGAATTTATTACTTCACAAAAGAGTTTCAATGCTTTGATTGAAGAAAAATTGCTTAAGATTGATGAGTTGGCTAGGAACGTTGATAGGATTTCTCTTGATGTTGATTCTTTGAAACTTATACCTATTCCACCTAAGCATGATATTAATGAGTCTCTCAAAGCCATTAGAATTTCCATTGATGAGTGCAAAGAAAGAACCGCTAGGATGCGTGCTAAGAAAGATTGCTTTGTGAAAGCGTGTTCTTCTAGTTTTCATGATAATAAAGATGAAGATCTAAAAGTTATTGATGTGTCTCATAGTAAGTCTTTGTTTTTCAATATGAATCTATTATGAGAGCCACTTATGTATTGCCTACCAAAGATGGCAATACCTAGATCTATCTTCGCTTTTATGCCTAGCTAGGGGCGTTAAACGATAGCGCTTGTTGGGAGGCAACCCAATTTTATTTCTATTATTTTCTTTTTTCTCCTGTTTAGTAATAAATAATTTATCTAGACTATTTTTTGGTTGTGTTTTTTGTGTTTAATTAGTGTTTGTGCCAAGTAGAACCGTTGGGAAGACTTGGGGAAAGTCTTTTTGATCTTGCTGTAAAAAACAGAAACTTTAGCGCTCACAAGAATTGCTGCCATTTTTAGTTGGAAGGTGATATTTAGTTAATTATTTTTGCAGATGATTAATAGATAAATTCCTCACGTCCAGCAATTTATTTTAGAATTTTTGGGGTTGCAGAAGTTGTGTTAGCTACATATTACTACAGGCTGTTCTGTTTTTGACAGATTCTGTTTTTCGTGTGTTGTTTGCTTATTTTGATGAATCTATGGCTAGTAAAAGAGTTTATAAACCATAGAGAAGTTGGAATACAGTAGGTTTAACACAAATATAAATAAATAATGAGTTAATTACAGTACCTTGAAGTGGTGTCTTGTTTTCTTTCGCTAACGGAGCTCACGAGATTTTCTATTTTGAGTTTTGTGTTGTGAAGTTTTCAAGTTTTGGGTAAAGATTTGATGGATTATGGAACAAAGAGTGGAAAGATCCTAATCTTGGGGATGCCCATGGCACCCCAAGGTAAAATTAAAGGACACCAAAAAGCCTAAGCTTGGGGATGCCCCGGAAGGCATCCCCTCTTTCGTCTTCGTCTATCGGTAACTTTACTTGGAGTTATATTTTTATTCACCACATGATATGTGTTTTGCTTGGAGCATCTTGTATAATTTGAGTCTTTGCTTTTTAGTTTACCACAATCATCCTTGCTGTACACACCTTTTGAGAGAGACTCACGTGATTTGAAGTTTATTAGAATACTCTATGTGCTTCACTTATATCTTTTGAGCTATATAGTTTTTGCTCTAGTGCTTCACTTATATCTTTTAGCGCACGGTGGTGGATTTTTTTGTAGAAACTATTGTTCTCTCATGCTTCATGCTACCTCTTGAGCACTGCGTTGGTTTTCCCTTGAAGAGGACAGGGTGATGCAGCAAAGTAGCGTAAGTATTTCCCTCAGTTTTTGAGAACCAAGGTATCAATCCAGTAGGAGGCCACGCACGAGTCCCTCACACCTACACAAACAGATAAAATCCTCGCAACCAACACAATAAAGGGGTTGTCAATCCCTTCACGGTCACTTATGAAAGTGAGATCTGATAGATATGATAAGATAATATTTTTGGTATTTTAATGCTAAAGATGCAAAGTAAATAAAGCGAAATAAAAACGGTGCAAGAAATAGCTTGTTGACGGAAGATTAATATGATAGAAAATAGACCCGGAGGCCATAGGTTTCACTAGTGGCTTCTCTCGAGAGCATAAGTATTACGGTGGGTAAACAAATTACTGTTGAGCAATTGAAAGAATTGAGCATAGTTATGAGAACATCTAGGTATGATCATGTATATAGGCATCACGTGCGAGACAAGTAGACCGACTCCTGCCTGCATCTACTACTATTACTCCACACATCGACCGCTATCCAGCATGCATCTAGAGTATTAAGTTCAAAAGAACAGAGTAACACTTTAAGTAAGATGACATGATGTAGAGGGATAAACTCATGCAATATGATATAAACCCCATATTGTTATCCTCGATGGCAACAATACAATACGTGCCTTGTTGCCCCTACTGTCACTGGGAAAGGACACTTCAAGATTGAACCCAAAGCTAAGCACTTCTCCCATTGCAAGAAAGATCAATCTAGTAGGCCAAACCAAACTGATAATTCGAAGAGACTTGCAAAGATAACCAATCATACATAAAATAATTCAAAGAAGATTCAAGTATTGTTCATAGATAAACTTGATCGTAAACCCACAATTCATCAGTCTCAACAAACATACCGCAAAAGAGGATTACATCGAATAGATCTCCACAAGAGAGGGGCAGAACATTGTATTGAGATCCAAAAAGAGAGAAGAAGCCATCTAGCTAATAACTATGGACCCGAAGGTCTGAGGTAAACTACTCACACATCATCGGAGAGGCTATGGTGTTGATGTAGAAGCCCTTCGTGATCGATGCCCCCTCCGGCGGAGCTCCGAAAAAGGCCCCAAGATGGGATCTCACGGGTACAGAAGGTTGCGGCGGTGGAATTAGGGTTTTGGCTCCGTATCTGGTAGTTTGGGGGTACGTAGGTATATATAGGAGGAAGAAGTACATCGGTGGAGCAACATGGGCCCCACAAGGGTGGAGGGCGCGCCTGGGGGTGGGGTAGGCGCGCCCCCTACCTCGTGCCTTCCTGGTTGCTTTCTTGACGTAGGGTCCAAGTCCTCTGGATCACGTTCGTTCAAAAAATCACGTTCCCGAAGGTTTCATTCCGTTTGGACTCCGTTTCATATTCTTTTTCTGCGAAACTCTGAAATAGGCAAAAAATATCAATTCTGGGCTGGGCCTCCAGTTAATAGGTTAGTCCCAAAAAATAATATAAAATTGTATAATATAGCCTAGTAATGTCGAAAACATAATATAATATAGCATGGAACAATCAAAAATTATAGATACGTTGGAGACGTATCAAGCATCCCCAAGCTTAATTCCTGCTCGTCCTCGAGTAGGTAAATGATAAAAACAGAATTTTTGATGTGGAATGCTACTTGGCATAATTTCAATGTAATTCTCTTAATTGTGGTATGAATATTCAGATCCGAAAGATTCAAGACAAAAGTTTAATATTGACATAGAAATAATAATACTTCAAGCATACTAACTAAGCAATTATGTCTTCTCAAAATAACATGGCCAAAGAAAGTTATCCATACAAAATCATATAGTCTGTCTATGCTCTATCTTCACCACACAAAGTATTTAAATCATGCACAACCCCGATGACAAACCAAGCAATTGTTTCATACTTTTGATGTTCTCAAACTTTTTCAATCTTCACGCAATACATGAGCGTGAGCCATGGACATATCACTATATGTGGAATAGAATGGTGGTTGTGGAGAAGACAAAAAAGGGAGAAGATAGTCTCACATCAACTAGGCATATTAACGGGCTATGGAGATGCCCATTAATAGATATCAATGTGAGTGAGTAGGGATTGCCATGCAACGGATGCACTAGAGCTATAGTATATGAAAGCTTAACAAAAGGAACTAAGTGGGTGTGCATCCAACTCGCTTGCTCACGAAGACCTAGGGAATTTTGAGGAAGCCCGACATTGGAATATACAAGCCAAGTTCTATAATGAAAAATTCCCACTAGTATATGAAAGTGATATCATAGGAGACTCTCTATCATGAAGATCATGGTGCTACTTTGAAGCACAAGTGTGGTAAAAGGATAGTAGCATTGTCCCTTGTCTCTTTTTCTCTCATTTTTTTATTTGGGCCTTTTCTCTCTTTTTTTATGGCCTCTTTTTTTATTTAGTCCGGAGTCTCATCCTGACTTGTGGGGGAATCATAGTCTCCATCATCCTTTCCTCACTTGGGACAATGCTCTAAAAATGATGATCATCACACTTTTATTTACTTAAAACTCAATACTTAGAACAAAATATGACTCTATGTGAATGCCTCCGGCGGTGTACCGGGATATGCAATGAATCAAGAGTGACATGTATGAAAGAATTATGAACGGTGGCTTTGCCACAAATACAATGTCAACTACATGATCATGCAAAGCAATATGACAATGATGGAGCGTGTCATAGTAAATGGAATGGTGGAAAGTTGCATGGCAATATATCTCGGAATGGCTATGGAAATGCCATGATAGGTAGGTATGGTGGCTGTTTTGAGGAAGGTATATGGTGGGTGTATGATACCGGCGAAAAGTGTGCGGTATTAGAGAGGCTAGCAATGGTGGAAGGGTGAGAGTGTGTATAATCCATGGACTCAACATTAGTCATAAAGAACTCACATACTTATTGCAAAAATCTATTAGTTATCGAAACAAAGTATTACGCGCATGCTCCTAGGGGGATAGATTGGTACGAAAAGACCATCGCTCATCCACGACCACCACTCATAAGGAAGACAATAAATAAATAAATCATGCTCCGACTTCATCACATAACGGTTCACCATACGTGCATGCTACGGGAATCACAAACTTCAACACAAGTATTTCTCAAATTCACAACTACTCAACTAGCATGACTCTAATATCACCATCTCCATATCTCAAAACAATTATCAAATATCAAACTTCTCTTAGTATTCAACGCACTCATAAGATTTTTTTACTAATGTTGAATGCCTAGCATATTAGGATTAATTTCCCAATTTAAGCAAATTACCGTGCTGTTTAAGACTCTCAAAAATATAAGTGAAGCATGAGAGAATAATAGTTTCTATAAAACAAATCCACCACCGTGCTCTAAAATATATAAGTGAAGCACTAGAGCAAAAACTATATAGCTCAAAAGATATAAGTGAAGCACATAGAGTATTCTAATAATTTTCAAATCATGTGTGTTTCTCTCAAAAGGTGTGTACAGAAAATATGATTGTGGCAAACTAACAAATAAAGACTCAAATAATACAAGACGCTCCAAGCAAAACACATATCATGTGGTGAATAAAAATATAGCTCCAAGTAAAGTTACCGATGGAAGTAGACGAAAGAAGGGATGCCTTCCGGGGCATCCCCAAGCTTTGGCTTTTAGGTGTCCTTAGATTATCTTGGGGTGCCATGGGCATCCACAAGATTAGGCTCTTGCCACTCCTTGTTCCATAATCTATCAAATCTTTTACCCAAAACTTGAAAACTTCACAACACAAAACTCAAAATAGAAAATCTCGTGAGCTCCGTTAGCGAAAGAAAACAAAACACCACTTCAAGGTACTGTAATAAACTCATTCTTTATTTATATTGGCGTTATACCTACTGTATTCCAACTTCTATATGGTTTATAAACTATTTTACTAGCCATAGATTCATCAAAATAAGCAAACAACACACGAAAAACAGAATCTGTCAAAAACAGAATAGTCTGTAGTAATCTGTAGCTAACGCAAGTTCTAGAACCCCAAAAAATTTAAAATAAATTTATGGACGTGAGGAATTTATCTATTAATAGTCTGAAAAAATAATTAACTATATAGCACTTTCCAAATAAAAATGGCAGCAATTCTCGTGAGCGCTAAAGTTTCTATTTTTTTACAGCAAGATCAAAAAGACTTTTCCCAAGTCTTCCCAATAGTTCTACTTGGCACAAACACTAATTAAACACAAAAACACAACCAAAACAGAGGCTAGATAAATTATTTATTACTAAACAGGAGCAAAAGGCAAGGAATAAAAATAAAATTGGGTTGCCTCCCAACAAGCGCTATCGTTTAACGCCCCTAGCTAGGCATAAAAGCGAAGATAGAGCTAGGTATTGCCATCTTTAGTTGGCAATTCTTTAATGAGACATCTATTACCCTTAGGAGTTTATTCCTTTTTATTAATTATCAAACTTCTAGGCACAAAATCGAAAAAATAATTTGTAGCAAATGGTTCCTTAATGATAGCAAAAAGATTGGGATGAATACTTATAGATTTGAGATCCGCAGTTTCCTTGCTAGAGGATTCACCCTTATTTTTAGGAACATACATAAGCTTGGCAATTTTAGTTGGAGGACTTGGAGTATTCTTTACGAAAGAAAAAGCGGTTCCCAAGTTGGTAATGATACCCTCAAGTTTATCGATTCTAGTGGAATCCTTATTTATTCTTTCATTAACTATGGGTTCCTTCTCCTTAATATTTTTCAAAGTGACTCCTACTTTAGATCCATGTTGGGTAATTTGGTTGTGGATCTTTTTATCCAAATTTTCAATTAACTCTATGGTAGCAACTTTATTTTCCATAATTTCAAGTCTTTGCATTACATGCTCCAAAGTTAACATAGTTCCATTAACCAAAAGAGGGGGTGAGCCAAACAAATCTATCATAGCATTATAAGAATCAAAAGTATGGCTAACCAATAAATTCCCTCCGGTAATGGTATCAAGGATATATCTGTGCCAAGGAGTAGCGCCTACATAAAAATTGCGGAGAAGAACGGAAGTAGATTGCTTCCTGGTAGATCTATTTTGAGCATTGAAAATTATATACCAAACGTCTTTTAGATTTTATCCTTACCTTTGCTTAAAATTAAGAACTTCATTTTCGGGAGACAACGGAGAAGATAGGGGACTAGCCATAACGACAAGCAAGCAATCCAACACACGAGCAAACAAGAAGCGGGCAAAAAGAGGCAAGTAGGGAAAGAGAAGGAGGATGGAGAGAGAGGGGGGCAAATAAAACAACAAGGGTGAAATGGGGAGAGGAAAACGAGAGGCGAATGGAAAATAATGTAATGCAGGAGATAAGGGTTTGTGATGGGTACTTGGTATGTTGACTTTTGCGTAGACTCCCCGGCAACGGCGCCAGAAATCCTTCTTGATACCTCTTGAGCATTGTGTTGGTTTGCCCTTGAAGAGGAAAGGGTGATGCAGCAAAGTAGCGTAAGTATTTCCCTCAGTTTTGAGAACCAAGGTATCAATCTAGTAGGAGGCCATGCACGAGTCCCTTGCACCTACACAAACAAATAAAATCCTCGCAACCAACGTAATAAAGGGGTTGTCAATCCCTTCACTATCACTTATGAAAGTGAGATCTGATAGATATGATAAGATAATATTTTTGGTATTTTTATGATAAAGATGCAAAGTAAATAAAGAGAAGTAAAAATGGTGCAAGAAATAGCTTGTTGACGGAAGATTAATATGATAGAAAATAGACCCGGGGGCCATAGGTTTCACTAGTGGCTTCTCTCGAGAGCATAAGTATTACGGTGGGTAAACAAATTACTGTTGAGCAATTGACAGAATTGAGCATAGTTATGAGAATATCTAGGTATGATCATGTATATAGGCATCACGTGCAAGACAAGTAGACCGACTCCTGCCTGCATCTACTACTATTACTCCACACATCGACCCCTATCCAGCATGCATCTAGAGTATTAAGTTCAAAAGAACAGAGTAACGCTTTAAGTAAGATGACATGATGTAGAGGGATAAACTCATGCAATATGATATAAACCCCACGTTGTTATCCTCGACGGCAACAATACAATACGTGCCTTGCTGCCCCTACTGTCACTGGGAAAGGACACCGCAAGATTGAACCCAAAGCTAAGCACTTCTCCCATTGCAAGAAAGATTAATCTAATAGGTCAAACCAAACTGATAATTCGAAGAGACTTGCAAAGATAACCAATCATACATAAAAGAATTCAGAGAAGATTCAAATATTGTTCATAGATAAACTTGACCATGAACCCACAATTCATCGGTCTCAACAAACACACCGCAAAAGAAGATTACATCGAATAGATCTCCACAAGAGAGGGGGAGAACATTGTATTGAGATCCAAAAAGAGAGAAGAAGCCATCTAGCTAATAACTATGGACCCGAAGGTCTGAGTAAACTACTCACACATCATCGGAGAGGCTATGGTGTTGATGTAGAAGCCCTCCGTGATCGATGCCCCATCCGGCGGAGCTCCGGAAAAGGCCCCTGTTGGTGTTAAAACCGGTGGATCTCGGGTAGGGGGTCCCGAACTGTGCGTCTAGGCGGATGGTAACAGGAGGCCGGGGACACGATGTTTTACCCAGGTTCGGGCCCTATTGATGGAGGTAAAACCCTACGTCCTGCTTGATTAATATTGATGATATGGGTAGTAAAAGAGTAGATCTACCACGAGATCAGAGAGGCTAAACCCTAGAAGCTAGCCTATGGTATGATTGTTGTTCGTCCTATGGACTAAAACCCTCCAGTTTATATAGACACCGGAGAGGGCTAGGGTTACACAGAGTCGGTTACAATGGTAGGAGATCTACATATCCGTATCGCCAAGCTTGCCTTCCACGCCAAGGAAAGTCCCTTCCGGACACGGGACGAAGTCTTCAATCTTGTATCTTCATAGTCCAGGAGTCCGGCCGAAGGTATAGTCTGGCTATCCGGACACCCCCTAATCCAGGACTCCCTCAGTAGCCCCTGAACCAGGCTTCAATGACGACGAGTCCGGCACGCAGATTGTCTTTGGCATTGCAAGGTGGGTTCCTCCTCCAAGTACTTCGTAGAAGATTTTGAACACAAAGGTAGTGTCCGGCTTTGCAAAATAAGTTTCCACATATTGCCATAGAGAGAATAATATTTACACAAATCTAATCTGCTGACGTATTCCGTAGCGTGACATCACACCACGGCCAAGTCTTTATTCGAATCGTTTTACTGTTCTACCTCAGCACGTTTAGCCAGGCGGTTTCCTTGGCACGTCTTGTCAAAGCAGAGATCGTGTCCCCTTATTCCGGGATTCTCATCAATACGGGCGTGGGTAACCCAACCGCGCCATTGATTACGGCGCTTGGGAGATAAGCGAGTTTTACCAGGCTGGTGGGGACGCATAGTCGCGTCCACCCATATAAGGGGATAAGGATCCACCTTTTCATCCATGCCTTCTTCCTCCTTTGCCTATCCATTTCCGCGCACTCAAGCTCCAGCGCCCAAGTCCGCACACCCCACCTCAACCTTCTCCATCCATGTCCGAAGCGGGAGGCAAGTGGATGGTCTGCTCCGTCACGGAGGGACACATCAAAAGACTGAGGAAGGCCGGATACTTGTCTAACGACATTGCGCACCGGCTTCCCAAAGAGGGGCAACTCATCCCCACCCCTAGGCCCCATGAGAGGGTGGTGTTCCTCCCTCATTTCCTCCGCAGACTGGGCTTCCCTCTCCACCCATTTGTCCGGGGGCTCATGTTCTACTATGGCCTGGATTTCCACGATCTGGCCCCGAACTTTGTCCTCAACATCTCGGCGTTCATCATCGTGTGCGAGGCTTTCTTCCGCATCCGCCCCCATTTCGGCCTATGGCTCAAGACTTTCAATGTCAAGCTGAAGGTGGTGCGTGGCACCCAGGCGGAGTGCGAAGGCGCCATGGTGGGCAAGATGCCCAACGTCCTATGGCTCGAGGGCTCCTTCGTGGAGTCCCTAAAGGGGTGGCAATCGGGGTGGTTTTACATCACTGAGCCGCGCGACCCTGAATGGGTCGCAGCCCCCGAGTTCCGATCCAGACCCCCTACGCGGCTCGCCTCCTGGAAAGAGACGGGCCCGTCGTGGGGTAAAAAAGGAGAGTTGACCGGACTCCAAACATGCGTCCAAACCCTGGTGGACAAGAAGCTCAAACTTGTCAACGTAGTCTAGGTTATGCTCATCCGCCGGATCCTCCTGTGTCAACAACGGGCCTTCAGCCTGTGGGAGTTCGACCCGGCGCGGCACCGGACTCTGAGCAGGCTCTTCAACACGATGTACGAAGATGCCTGGAAGGTGCTTTTCAAGGGCGCCGAGGCCCCCGCATCCGCTACCGAGGATCGCGGATTCAGCACGCAGCGTCACGCTCGTGCAGTAAGCTGTTTTTACCTTTATAGGGTATTTAGTTTTTCACAGTTTGACTCCATGCGGGATCTAAGATCTCTTACCTTTGACAGGATTGGCAGGAGACGTCCGGACAGATCAACTGTCCAGCTCCTTTGCCCGAAGGCCCAGCAGATGCTCGTTTGGTGAAGCTGCTGGTTCCGGCACCCTATGTGGTGCCGGAGAAGAAGGCCAAGAAGAAGGCCACGGGGACTCGAAAGAGTGCCCGGCGCCAGGAGGTGTCGGATTCATCATCCGACGACTCCAAGGCGCACTCCTCCCATGAAGATGAGGAGGAGGAAGAAGAGACCTCTCCCCCTCCAGCGTGGAGAGGGAAGAAAAGGAAGGCCGCCCCAACTGGGGAGGCCGAAGGGTCCAAGAAGGGGAAGACCCCTCCGGACTACTCCACCAACACCGACGACGGCGAAGAGGAGTGGCCGCACAGGGCCAAGCCCCGGCAACATCATAAGTATCCGGATACCAGAGTGATTCATAGTATTCCCTCATTGCACAACTTTTCCTTACGTCGAACATGTTTATGCAGTCCACCCAAAGACCGGCTTGACGTGTCGTCGAGCGGTTCCCTGGATTCGTCGGATGTGAATTCGCTTCCGACGGCTACCTCCCCCCATCCTACGGACGACGCCGAGGCGGCGTCCCAACAGGTTCCGAGCCAGGAGGAGGTGGTCCTAGAGGCGCCGCAAGGCGACCTCCCGGACTCCAGGCGTGAAGGGGATAGAACCCCCAAGGGTTCCAAGTCCGGCTTTGAGCCGGACAGCACGCCAGAACCTTCGACGGTTCTGGACTCCGGTAGGCAGCCTCCTTCCAAGAGGAGCAAGCCTACCGAGCCGGTGACCTCCGTCCAACCGAAGGCACCGGACAATTTGCTGGAGGTGCTTAACGGCGCCTCCATCAACGAGGAGCACCGCACTATTATGAGTGCGATGATCCAGAAGGTTCAGTCCGCCAAGAGCGGACTGACTGAAGCCTGTGTCAGCCTTCTAACAGGCTTCGAGGTAAGTAAACAATATGTAAAAATATTACCGCATAGACAGTATCCCCTGATGCTTTGTTCGGCGTTCGGAAAGAAAAGCCAAATAGGGGATCTAATAACGTTCGCAGGAGTCTAACAAAAGTAAGTCAATATGTGTATGCAGGCTTCGCTGCTAGCATCCGCCGCACTGACTGCGGAGGTGGGCACGCTGAAGCAGAACCTTGAGCGGTCCGAGAACGAGCTCGGCCATGCCAAGAGGCAACTCGAGGAGACGGAAGGTAAGAAATACCTTATTGAAATATGTGAAAGGTGCAATTGCAAAAAGTGACAGGATTAACACGGCTATTGTAGGGGCCACAACTGAGGTGGCGACCCTTAAGCAAGCGCTGTCCGAGGCCGAGAAGAGGGCGGCCACGGAGCGCACCGAGCGGAAGAAGCATGAGATGCAGGTTGGCGAGGTGCGGCAAGAGCTCCAGGCTCTCATGAAAAAACATGAGAGTTTGGAGCTTGACTCGAAGACGCAAGAGTCTGAGCTCGCGGCGGCCATTGAAGATGCCAAGTCTGCCAAGGCCGAAGCCCAGAAGGCCCTCCAGGAGGTTGAGGCAATAAAAAAGATAGCGGCGGGTAAGGCATTCTTTATGCAAATCAAGCACATAAAAGTGAATTACTTGTTACTTACCCGAATTCGGAGCTCTCCAGGAGCATTCGCAGACTTGCCCCGTAGCGTGTCGGATGCCGCCGCCTTCTACCGAGCCGATGAGGGGAGCTCAACTCGGAGCTACTTCGGGCTGGTGAGGCGGCTGGTGGAGGCCTGTCCAAGGCTCGAAGTCATCAAGCGCTCCGTATGCATCGAGGGTGCCCGTAGGGCGCTTGCCCGTGCGAAGGTGCACCGGGGCAAGCTGGATGCTGAGAAGCTTGTGAAGGACGGGCCACCGCCGGGCAAGGAGCATCGCAAGCCCGAGATGTATTATGAGGGCGTTTTGAAGGGTGCCCGCCTTATGGCGGATGAATGTTCCATGGATGTAATTTTTCAGTAAACTCGCTCGTTTTGTCCTGTGCGCTGAAAACTTGTTCATGTGCGCTAAGCAATGCTTTTTGAATTTAAAATATTACCTTCTGTGCGGCCGTTTATCAAATTTGAGAGATGGCGAGTCGTCGGCTTCTACCCCCATGGCATGAGTGTTGGGGTGTTCGGGATAAACATGAGCGCTCTTTTTCCCATTCATGGGTCCTTCGAGGGAGGCGCTCAACACAACGAACAAGGCAATCGGACTATAATGCTTGAACACTCTCGAGGGCCCGGCATCTTGAGCTTGAGGTATGCGTAGTGCAGCACCGCATTGAACTTGGCAAATGCGGTTCGCCCGAGCAGTGCGTGATAGCCACTGCGGAACGTGACTATGTCGAAGATTAACTCCTCACTTCAGAAATTATCCGGAGATCCGAAGACCACTTCAAGTGTAACTGAGCCTGTACAGTTGGCCTCTACACCTGGTATGACGCCTTTAAAGGTCGTTTTAGTGGGTTTAATCCTCAAGGGATCGATGCCCATTTTCCGCACTGTATCCTAGTAAAGCAGGTTCAGGTTGCTGCCGCCGTCCATAAGGACTCTAGTGAGGTGAAATCCGTCAATAATTGGGTCTAGAACCAATGCGGCGAATCCGCCATGATGGGTGCTAGTGGGGTGGTCCCTTTGATCAAAAGTGATCGGGCAGGAAGACCATGGGTTGAACTTTGGGGCGACTAGCTCCATCGCGTATACGTCCCTTAGCGCACGCTTCCGCTCCCTCTTGGGGACGTGGGTTGCGTATATCATGTTCGCCGTCCGCACTTGTGGGGGAAAACCTTTCTGTCCACTATTGTTCGGCGGCCGGGGCTCCTCCTCGTCATCGCTATGCAGCCCCTTGTCTCTGCTTTCGGCATTTAACTTGCCCGTCTGCTTGAACACCCAACAATCCCTGTTGGTGTGATTGGCTGGTTTTTCGGGGGTGCCATGTATCTAGCATGAGCGGTCGAGTATTCGGTCCAAACTGGACGGGCCCGGAGTATTTCTTTTGAATGGCTTTTTCCGCTGACCGGGTTTAGAGCCTTTGAATCCGGCATTAACTGTCGTATCCTTAGCATTGTTGCCGTTAATGCGGCGCTTTTGCTTGTTGCGACGCGACTTGCCACTGTTGTCCTTGGTATCCGAATTACTAGGGCTCTTGGTCATGTTATTGCTGCGAGCTAGCCAGCTGTCTTCTCCCGCGCAAAAGCGGGTCATAAGTGTCGTGAGGGCTGCCATAGATTTCGGCTTTTCCTGTCCTAGGTGCCGTGCAAGCCACTCGTCGCGGATGTTATGCTTGAAGGCTGCTAGGGCCTCTGCGTCCGGACAGTCGACGATTTGATTTTTCTTGGTTAGGAACCGTGTCCAGAATTGTCTGGCCGATTCCTCTGGCTGCTGAATTATGTGGCTAAGGTCATCGGAGTCTGGTGGTCGCACATAAGTGCCCTGGAAATTGTCGAAGAATGCGGCTTCCAGGTCCTCCCAGCAACCAATTGATTCTGCTGGCAAGCTGTTAAGCCAATGCTGAGTTGGTCCTTTAAGCTTGAGTGGGAGGTATTTGATGGCGTGTAGGTCATCACCGCGGGCCATGTGGATATGAAGGAGATAGTCCTCGATCCACACCACGGGATCTGTTGTGCCATCATATGATTCGATGTTCACGGGTTTGAAACCCTCAGGGATTTGATGACCCATTGCTTCATCTATGAAGCATAGTGGGTGTGCGGTGCCTCTGTATTGGGCTATATCACGACGCAGCTCAACTGAGCTTTGTCTACTGTGTTCGGCCCGGCCGGATTGACTGTATCCGGAGTGACAATTACCGTCTCGTGCTGTGGGGCACCCACGCGATCCGTAGATCGATCTTGTTTGCCTTGCCTTGTTCTCCAATATATCTCGCAGGTCTGGTGCATTTTCCCATGCCTTAGTATTTTTTGAGCGGCGCCGGGGTGCGGCTTGAGTGGAGGGTCGAGAGGCTTCTCTGTCGTGGCCACGGGGTGGCCGATTGGCCGCATCATGCGCTGGTGATGTAGGTTTAGGTGCTTCCTCCTCTAGTCGGGGTAGCAACCTGCGCTTTGGGTAGCTCTTGGAGGGGCGTTCGAGTTCATACTCTTCGGCCGCAAGGACTTCAGTCCATCTGTCAGCTAGCAAATCTTGATCAGCTCTAAGTTGTTGCTGTTTTTTCTTGAGGCTGCTCGCCGTGGCCATAAGCCTGCGTTTGAAACGCTCTTGTTCGACGGGATCCTCCGGCACGACAACTCGTCGTCGTCGAGGCTTGCCTCATCTTCGGAGGGAGGCATATAATTATCGTCCTCGACCTCTCTGTCTGTCGGTCTCTCATGAGGGCTGGCTTCTCCATCCTCCTGTGCTGAATCTTGCTGGAGGTGGTTGTCTTCGGCACTGTCCGGGGTGTTATTATCTCCCGTGCCAGAATCACCGTTTTTGCTTTGGCGGGATTTAGAGCGGCGCCGCTGACGCCGGCGCTTAGGCTGCTTCTTGGAGGGGACATCCTCCACTGTTCCGTCGCCATTGCCTTCTTTTGGGGTGTCCACCATGTATATATCATACGGCGAGGTGGCTTTCCAGTGCCCTATAGGCGCTGGTTCTTGATCGTCTCCTGCATCGGCGTCCATACCATCGATGTCTTTGGAGTCGAAGTCGAGCATGTCGGTTAAATCATCGACAGTGGCTACGAAGTGGGTGGTGGGTGGGCTTTGAATTTCTTCATCGTCTACATCCCAACCTTGCTGACCATAGTCCGGCCAGGGCTCTCCTAAAGAGAGAGACTTTAGTGAATTCAGAATATCGCCGAAGGGCGAGTACTGAAAGATGTCCGCGACAGTGAACTCCATGATCAGTGCCCAATCGGGTTCGATTGGTAGGGGCGCGGAGGGCTCGGAGTCTGGAGAGGAGTCCGGCTCCTTGGAGTCATGGGCTTCGCAGAGAATAGGGCTGGTGTTCGGCTCGATCGCCGTAGAGATTGCAGCCCCCGAGGCGGTGTCCAACCACCCATCCTCGATTGGCGCAGTTGGCTCCGAATTAAGGGTTGGGGCTGATGCGGGTGCGACCTCCAGGGCACTGTTCGGCGGCAGAGCTCGATCATGCCCATCATGACAGTGCGGCGCGCTCGGCTGCGGCTCGAATCCGTTGAAGATCAAGTCTCCACGGAGGTCTGCTGTGTAGTTTAAACTTCCAAATCTGACCTGACGGCCAGGGGCGTAGCTTTCGATCTGCTCCAGATGGCCAAGCGAATTGGCCCGCAGTGCAAAGTCGCCGAATACGAAGATCTGTCTGGGAAGAAAGGTCTCACCCTGGATCGCATCGCTGTTAATGATCAGAGAAGCCATCGGGCCTAAAAGTGACGACACAGAGGAGCTCTCAATGAAAGCACCAATGTCGGTGTCAAAACCGGCGGATCTCAGGTAGGGGGTCCCGAACTGTGCGTCTAGGTGGATGGTAACAGGAGGCAGGGGACATGATGTTTTACCCAGGTTCGGGCCCTCTTGATGGACAATGCTACTATCCTTTTTCCACACTTGTGCTTCAAAGTAGCACCATGATCTTCATGATAGAGAGTCTCTTATGATATCACTTTCATATGCTAGTGGGAGTTTTTCATTATAGAACTTGGCTTGTATATTCCAATGATGGGCTTCCTCAAAATGCCCTAGGTCTTCGTGAGCAAGCAAGTTGGATGCACACCCACTTAGTTCTTTTGTCGAGCTTTCATATACTTATAGCTCTAGTGCATCCGTTGCATGGCAATCCCTACTCACTCACATTGATATCTATTAATGGGCATCTCCATAGCCAGTTGATACGCCTAGTTGATGTGAGACTATCTTCTCCTTTTTTTTCTTCTCCACAACCACCATTCTATTCCACCATAATGCTATATCCATGGCTCACGCTCATATATTGCCTGAAGATTGAAAAAGTTTGAGAACATCAAAAGTATGAAACAATTGCTTGGCTTGTCATCGGGGTTGTGCATGATTTAAATATTTTGTGTGGTGAAGATAGAGCATAGCCAGACTATATGATTTTGTAGGGATAACTTTCTTTGGCCATGTTATTTTGAGAAGACATAATTGCTTAGTTAGTATGCTTGAAGTATTATTATTTCTATGTCAATATTAAACTTTTATCTTGAACCTTTCAGATCTGAACATTCATGCCACAATAAAGAAAAATTACATTGAGAAATATGTTAGAAAGCATTCCACATCAAAAATTCTTCTTTTATCATTTACCTACTCGAGGACGAGCAGGAATTAAGCTTGGGGATGCTTGATGCGTCTCCTATGTATCTATAATTTTTTATTGCTCTATGCTATTATATTATCTATTTTGGATGTTAATGGGCTTTATTTTACACTTTTATATCATTTTTGGGACTAACCTACTAACCGGAGGCCCAACCCAAATTGTTGTTTTCCCCCTATTTTAGGGTTTCGAAGAAAAGGAATATCAAATGGAGTCCAAATGGAATGAAACCTTCGGGAACGTGATTTTCTCAACAAACGTGATCCAGGAGACTTGGAGTGGGCGTCAAGAAACAACGGAGGAAGCCACGAGGCAGGGGGCGCGCCCTCCACCCTCGTGGGCCCCCCATTGCTCCATCGACGTACTTCTTCCTCCTATATATATCCACGTACCCCCAAACATCCAGGAGCACCACGAAAACCTAATTCCACCGCCACAACCTTCTGTACCTAAGAGATCCCATCTTGGGGCCTTTTCCGGAGCTCCGCCGAAGGGGGCATTGATCACGGAGGGCCTCTACATCAACTCCATGGCCTCTCCGGTGATGTGTGAGTAGTTTACTTCAGACCTACGGGTCCATAGTTATTAGCTAGATGGTTTCTTCTCTCTCTTTGGATCTCAATACAAAGTTCTCCTCGATCTTCTTGGAGATCTATTTGATGTAATCTTCTTTTGCGGTGTGTTTGTCGAGATCCGATGAATTGTGGGTTTATGATCTAGATTATCTATGCACAATATTTCATTCTCCTCTAAATTCTTTTATGTATGATTGGTTTATCTTTACAAGTCTCTTCGAATTATCAGTTTGGTTTGGCCTACTAGATTGATCTTTCTTGCAATGGGAGAAGTGCTTAGCTTTGGGTTCAATCTTGCGGTGTCCTTTCCCAGTGACAGCAGGGGCAGCAAGGCACGTATTGTATTGTTGCCATCGAGGATAAAAAGATGGGGTTTATATCATATTGCATGAGTTTATCCCTCTACATCATTTCATCTTCCTTAAAGCATTACTCTATTCTTATGAACTTAATACTCTAGATGCATGCTGGATAGCGGTCGATGTCTGGAGTAATAGTAGTAGATGCAGAATTGTTTCGGTCTACTTGTCTCGGACGTGATGCCTATATACATGATCATACCTAGATATTATCATAACTATGCTCAATTCTATCAATTGCTCGACAGTAATTCGTTTACCCACCGTAATACTTATGCTCTTGAGAGAAGCCACTGGTGAAACCTATGGCCCCCGGGTCTATCTTTCATCATATTAATCTTCCAACACTTAGTTATTTCCTTTGTCGTTTATTTTACTTTGCATCTTTATTTCTCTTTATCATAAAAATACCAAAAATATTATCTTATCTTATCTATCAGATCTCACTCTCGTAAGTGACCGTGAAGGGCTTGACAACCCCTTTACCGCGTTGGTTGAGAGGTTCTTATTTGTTTGTTTAGGTGCGTGGGACTTGAGCGTGATCTCCTACTGGATTGATACCTTGGTTCTCAAAAACTGAGGGAAATACTTACGCTACTTTGCTGCATCACCCTTTCCTCTTCAAGGGAAAACCAACGCAGTGCTCAAGAGGTAGCACCCCTCTGATTATGAACATGAATATGCTTTGTGAGTAGTTACGTTTGTTCCTGAGGACATGGGAGAAGTCTTGCTATAAGTAGGCATGTGAATTTGGTATTCGTTCGATATTTTGATGAGATGTATGTTGTCATCCCTCTAGTGGTGTCATGTGAACGTCGACTACATGACACTTCACCATTGTTTGGGCCTAGAGGGAGGCATTGGGAAGTAATAAGTAGATGATGGGTTGCTACAGTGACAGAAGCTTAAACCCTAGTTTATGCGTTGCTTCGTAAGGGGCTGATTTGGATCCATATGTTTCATGTTATGATTAGGTTTACCTTAATACTTCTGTTGTAGTTTCGTTTGGTAGCAATGGGGGTTAATCATAAGTGGGATGCTTGTCCAAGGAAGGACAGTACCCAAGCACCGGTCCACCCACATATCAAATTATCAAAGTACCGAACGCGAATCATATGAACGTGATGAAAACTAGCTTGACGATAATTCCCATGTGTCCTCGGGAGTGCTTTCCTTCATATAAGAGTTTGTCCAGGCTTGTCCTTTGCTACAAAAAGGATTGGGCCATCTTGCTGTACCTTATTTACTTTTATTACTTGCTACTCGTTACAAATTACCTTATCACAAAACTATCTGTTACCGATAATTTCAGTGTTTGGAGAGAATACCTTACTGAAAACTGCTTATCATTTCCTTCTGCTCCTCGTTGGGTTCGACACTCTTACTTATCGAAAAGGCTACGATAGATCCCCTACACTTGTGGGTCATCACCGTCTCTAAAGCATAACCCCGAAACAATAGCGGTAAATCAGTAAGAGACATCATAGATCACACCATATCAAATAAAGTGCGGTTACAACGTTCGGACACAGCATTACGCTATGGTGTTCCAGGTGGCGTGAGTTGCAAAACTTTTCCGTGTTGTTTCAAATGAAGACCAAACTCATAACTCAAATATTCTCCTCCACGATCAGATCGTAGAAACTTAATTTTCTTGTTACGATGATTTTCCACTTCACTCTGAAATTCTTTGAACTTTTCAAATGTTTCAGACTTATGTTTCATCAAGTAGATATACCCATATCTGCTCAAATCATCTGTGAAGGTAAGGAAATAACGATACCCGCGGTGAGCATCAAGACTCATCAGACCGCATACATTAGTATGTATTATTTCCAACAAGTCTGTTGCTCGCTCCATTGTTCCGGAGAACGGAGTCTTAGTCATCTTGCCCACGAGGCATGGTTCGCAAGCATCAAGTGATTTATAATGAAGTGATTCCAAAAGCCCATCAGCATGGAGTTTCTTCATGCGCTTTACACCAATATGACCTAAACAACAGTGCCACAAATAAGTTGCACTATCATTATTAAACTTATATCTTTTGGCTTCAATACTATGAATATGTGTATCACTACTATCAAGATTTAGTAAAAATAGACCACTCATCAAGGGTGCATGACCATAAAAGATATTACTCATATAAATAGAACAACCATTACTCTCTGATTTAAATGAATAACCGTCTTGCATCAAACAAGATCCAGATATAATGTTCATGCTCAACGCTGGCACCAAATAACAATTACTTAGGTCTAAAACTAGTCCTGAAGGTAGATGTAGAGGTAGCGTGCCGACGACGATCATATCGACTTTGGAACCACTTCGCATGCGCATCGTCACCTTGTCCTTAGCCAATTTTCACTTAATCTGTAGCCCCTGTTTCGAGTTGCAAATATTAGCAACAGAACCAGTATCAAATACCCAGGCGCTACTGCGAGCATTAGTAAGGTACACAGCAATAACATGTATATCAAATATACCTTTCACTTTGCCATCCTTCTTCTCCGCTAAATACTTGGGACAATTCCGCTTCTAGTGACTAGTCCCTTTGCAGTAGAAGAACTCACTCTCAGGCTTAGGTCCAGACTTGGGTTTCTTCACTTGAGCAGCAACTTGCTTGTCGTTCTTCTTGAAGTTTCCCTTCTTCCCTCTACCTTTTTTCTTGAAACTGGTAGTCTTGTTGACCATCAACACTTGATGCTCCTTCTTGATTTCTACCTCCGCAGCCTTTAGCATTGCGAAGAGCTTGGGAATTATCTTATCCATCCCTTGCATATTATAGTTCATCATGAAGCTCTTGTAGCTTGGTAGCAGTGATTGAAGAACTCTGTCAATAACACTATCATTAGGAAGATTAACTCCCAGCTGAGTCAAGTGGTTGTGGTACCCAGACATTCTGAGTATATGTTCACTAACAGAACTATTCTCTTGCATTTTGCAGCTTTAGAACTTATTGAAGACTTCATATCTCTCAATCCGAGCATTTGCTTGGAATATTAACTTCAACTCCTGGAACATCTCATATGCTCCATGATGTTCAAAACGTCGTTGAAGTCCCGGTTTTAAGCCGTAAAACATGGCACACTGAACTATCGAGTAGTCATCAGCTTTGCTCTGCCAGACGTTCATAACATCTGGTGTTGCTCCTGCAGCAGATTTGTCACCTAGCGGTGCTTCCAGGACGTAATTCTTCTATGCAGCAATGAGGATAATCCTCAAGTTACGAACCCAGTCCATGTAATTGCTACCATCATCTTTCAACTTAGCTTTCTCTAGGAACGCATTAAAATTCAACGGAACAATGGCACGGGCCATCTATCTACAACAACATAGACATGCAAAATACTATCAGGTACTAAGTTCATGATAAATTGAAGTTCAATTAATTTTATTACTTATGAACTCCCACTTAGATAGACATCCCTCTAATAATCTAAGTGATCACGTGATCCATATCAACTAAACCATGTCCGATCATCACGTGAGATGGAATAGTTTTCAATGGTGAACATCACTATGTTGATCATATCTACTATATGATTCAAGCTCGACCTTTCGAGGCCATATCTGCATATGGGAGGCTTGTCAAGTTTAACCCGAGTATTTTGCGTGTGCAAAACTGGCTTGCACCTGTTGTATGTGAGCGTAGAGCTTATCACACCTGATCATCACGTGATGTCTCGGCACGACGAACTGTAGCAACGGTGCATACTCAGGGAGAACACTTGTACCTTGAAATTTAGTGAGAGATCATCTTATAATGCTACCGCCGAACTAAGCAAAATAAGATGCGTAAAGGATAAACATCACATGCAATCAATATAAGTGATATGATATGGCCATCATCATCTTGTGCCTTTGATCTCCATCTCCAAAGCACCGTCATGATCACCATCGTCACCGGCTTGACACATTGATCTCCATCGAAGCATCGTTGTCGTCTCGCCAATTATTGCTTCTACGACTATCGCTACCGCTTAGTGATAAAGTAAAGCAATTACATGGCGATTGCATTTCATACAATAAGCGGCAACCATATGGCTCATGCCAGTTATCGATAACTTTGTTACAAAACATGATCATCTCATACAATAAAATTTAGCATCATGTCTTGACCATATCACATCACAACATGCCCTGTAAAAACAAGTTAGACATCCTCTACTTTGTTGTTGCAAGTTTTACGTGGCTGCTACGGGCTTAGAAAGAACCGTTCTTACCTACGCATCAAAAACCACAACGCGGTATAGTGATTGCTTTTTGATCTTCACAAAAAACCCTGTTCATTGAATCCAATTCAACTAATGTTGGAGAAACTGACAACCACTAGCCACCTATGTGTGAAGCACGTTGGTAGAACTAGTCTCACGTAAGCGTACGTATAATGTCGGTCTGAGCCGCTTCATCCAACAATTCCGCTGAATCAAGAATCAACTAGTGACGACAAGCAATATGTGTATACCCACGTCCACAACTCATTTGTGTTCTACTCATGCATATAACATCTACGCATAGACCTGGCTCAGATGCCACTGTTGGGGAACGCAGTAATTTCAAAAAAAAATCCACGCACACGCAAGATCCATCTAGGTGATGCATAGCAACGAGAGGGGAAGAGTATGTCCACGTACCCTCGTAGACCGAAAGCGGAAGCGTTATGACAATGCGGGTGATGTAGTCGTATGTCTTCATGATCCGACCGATCCTAGCACCGAAGGTACGGCACCTCCGTGATATGCACACGTTCAGCTCGGTGACGTCCCACGAACTCTAGATCCAGCTGAGGTCGAGGGAGAGTTTCGTCAGCACGACGGCGTGATGTCGGTGATGATGAAGTTATCGATGCAGGGCTTCGCCTAAGCTCTACAATGATATGACTGAGGTAGAAATCTGTGAAGGGGGTGTGTGCACACGGCTAAACAATCAACTTGTGTGCCTATGGGGTGCCCCCTCCCCCGTATATAAAGGAGTGGAGGAGGGGGAGGGTCGGCCTCTATGGCGCGCCCCAAGGGGGGATTCCTACTCCTACTAGGAGTAGGTTTCCCCCCTTTCCTAGTCCAACTAGGAGGGGGAAGGAAGGGAAGAGGGAGAGGAAGGAAAGGGGGGCCGTCCCCCCTCCCCAATTTGGATTGGGCCTTGGGGGGCGCGCCCCACCACTTGGCCGCCTCCTCCTCTCTTCCTCATGGCCCATCAAGGCCCATTAACCCCTGGGAGGTTCCGGTAACTCCCCGGTACTCTGGTATATGCCCGAACTCATCCGAAACCATTCCGGTGTCCAAACATAACCCTCCAATATGTCAATCTTCATGTCTCGACCATTTCGAGACTCCTCGTCATGTCCTGATCACATCCGGAACTCCGAACTACCTTTGGTACATCAAAACACATAAACTCATAATACCGATCGTCACCGAACGTTAAGCGTGCGGACCCTACGGGTTCGAGAACTATGTAGACATGACCGAGACTCATCTCCGGTCAATAACCAATAGCGGAACCTGGATGCTTATAATGGTTCCTACATATTCTACGAAGATCTTTATCGGTCAAACCGCATAACAACATACGTTGTTCCCTTTGTCATCGGTATGTTACTTTTCTGAGATTCGATCGTGGTATCTCAATACCTAGTTCAATCTCATTACTGTCAAGTCTCTTTACTCGTTCCGTAATGCAACATCCTGTAACTAACTCATTAGTCATATTGTTTGCAAGCCTTATAGTGGTGTGGATTAACGACAGGGCCTAGAGATACCTCTCCGATACACGGAGTGACAAATCCTAATCTCGATCTATGCCAACTCAACAAACACCATCGGAGACACCTGTAGAGCATCTTTATAGTCACCCAGTTACGTTGTGACATTTGATAGCACACTAAGTGTTCCTTCGGTATTCGGGAGTTGCATAATCTCATAGTCATAAGAACATGTATAAGTTATGGGGAAAGCAATATCAGTAAACTAAACGATCAAAGTGCTAAGCTAACAGATGGGTCAAGTCAATCACATCATTCTCTAATTAATGATGTGATCCCGTTCATCAAATGACAACTTTTATCCATGGCTAGGAAACTTAACCATCTTTGATTAACGAGCTAGTCAAGTAGAGGCATACTAGTAACACTTATTTTGTCTATGTATTCACACATGTACTAAGTTCCGGTTAGTATAATTCTAGCATGAATAATAAACATGTATCATGATATGAGGAAATATAAATAACAACTTTATTATTGCGTCTAGGACATGTTTCCTTCAACTGGATCCTTATCCACCTAGGTCGTCTTCTTCCGCACACGCGCGTACGAAAAGGATCCCCCCTATGCATCTCATCGACCGCACACGCTCTGCGGTATCCGTCTGCGTCATCGGTCCCCACCCTCGCCGGCCGTCCTTGTCATCGCCTCGACCCATGTAACAGATGCACCTACGGTTGCAGCTCTCGGTGGTGACGGTTGTAGCTCCGTTGGTGACGGCCGCAGCTCGCCGGCATGCTCACCGTTGCTCGTGCCCGTTAGTCGTACACCTCGCTCGCCCCGTTCTAGCAAATTCGAGCTTCGCTCCCAGCAAAAAAACGCATCATTGTGCGATGTAGAAAACCTCGACGGTGGTTGTAGCTGGATGCAACATCGGTGGTAGCAAATTCTAGGCCGCTTGTAGCATGTAGCATAAAAACCGCTTGGAGTACCCGCGGGTTTAAGCGTTTTTCAACTACGATCGAAGCTTATTATGTGAACGTTTGCAACTTTTTTCGTCGAGCGATGGCTGATTGAAACTTTGTACATCTTTCGATTGAAGCTTTTTTCATTTAAGGTTGGAGATCTTTTTGTAACGGTTGCAACTTTTCCGATTTGAAAAGTGCAGTTGAAGCTTTTCCTGTTGACGGTTGAACCTTTTTGGATCTAGGCTTGATGTTTTTTTTGTCAATGGTTGCAACACCGTACACGGTGGTTCCAGCATCGCATCGTCGGTCGTTCCAGTATCCGGCGACCCTCGTTCCAGCATCCCCCGCCAGCGGTAGTAGCATTTCATGCTGTTGGTTCCAGCATCATTGTCTTGGATCATGGGCACGCATGCTCGATCACCGCGGTCGCAGCGATTGCAGCACATGCCCGCGATGGTTGCAGCGCGTAGCTCGTGTAGGGAGCCGCCCGTTCCGAGAGCACGCAGGCAATGCCCCCTCCTCCTGCTTGGAATCAGCTGGAGAGGGGCGCGTCGCCGCCGCCGGTGGTGCGGGGACGACTGGTTCAGAGAGGATCGTAGTGTCGCCCCCGCCGCGGTGGAGGAAGGAAGGGATTGATGTGGATAAGACAAGGGAAGCGCGCTGGGCCGCAGGATCACTTTCTCATCCAACGCCTTATGTACGCCCGGCGTAATAGTACGTCCGGCGCGCCGTGTACCAGCGCTTTCTTTTCAAAAAGGGTTGATGGTGAAACGTGGGAGGCCAAAGCAACTGAGAGAGTGGATGGGTACGGTGATCGTTTGGTCCAGGATGCACGGCGTCGCTGTACACCATCAATTCGTCATTAATACGAGTAATATACAGTGTCAGTGTGGATCAATCAGTGCCGGTGCTAGCTGAACGATCCTCCTCTCCTCTCCACCTCTTTTCGGTGAGCAGGCGCGCGCGCTTGGAGCTGCCGGCCATGTCGACATTGCAGGCAGCTGCTGGGGTGGAGAAGCGTCACGCCGTGTTCTTCCCATTCCCGGCGCAGGGCCATGTCAAGCCGGCGCTCCAGCTAGCCAAGCTCCTCCACCGTTGCCACGGCTTCCAGGTAACGTTCGTCCACACCGAGCACAACCGCCGACGCCTCCTCCGCTCGCGCGGCCCCGGCGCGCTTGCGGGGGTCCCCGGGTTCCGCTTCGCCGCCGTCCCGGACGGCCTACCCGAATCCGATGCCGACGCGGCGCAGGACATGTCTGCCCTGCTGTCCACCACGGAGGCCCTGGCCCCGCACTTCAGGAGCCTCGTCTCCGGCCTCCCGTCGCCCGTGTCCTGCGTCGTCTCCGACATCGAGCACATCCTCTACGCGGCCAAGGACATGGGTCTTCAATGTGTCACCTTCTGGATCACGAGCGCGTGCTCCTTCATGATGTACCAGCTATGCCAGAGGCTCGTCGACATGGGCATTGTTCCCCTCAGAGGTAATTCAAGCCATGCCATGCCAAGATTTGTACGTACTCATTTGCTTACTCCTACTCTTAGAAAGTGTTTTTTGCTTGCTTTGAGAAACAGAGGCCGGGCAGCTAAGGAATGGATGCATGGACAGCACGGTCCTGGACTGGGTGCCGGGAATGCCCAAAGGCATTTGCCTGAAAGACTTCCCGGACTTCGTCCTCACCGCGGACCCCGACGACGCCATGCTCAAAGTCGCCCTGCGCTCAATGGCGTGCCACAGGACTACCCCGTCCGCCGTCATCTTCCACACCTTCGACGAGATCGACCGCGAGGCCATCGCAACCATGTCCACCTTCCTGCCAAAAATCTACGCCGTCGGGCCATTGCCGCTCCTCCTCGGTCAAGCCTCCGGCACTGGCGGCGTGGGTGACACGCTGGAATCAAACCTGTCCAGGGAGAACCACGCCTGCCTAGAGTGGCTGAATGGCCGGCGGCCGAACTCGGTGGTGTACGTGAGCTTCGGGAGCATAGCAACGCTGACGAGCGAGCAGCTTGTGGAGCTCGCGTGGGGTTTGGCTAACAGTAAGCAGGACTTCCTGTGGGTGATGAGAGACGATCAAGTGAATAATGGCGGCGACCCCGCTGCTGTGTTGCCGCCGGAGTTCTTGGAGGAGACGAAGGCGAGGAGGTACGTGACGAGATGGTGCCCGCAAGAAGCGGTGCTACAGCACGAGGCGACGGGCGCGTTCCTGACGCACTGCGGGTGGAACTCGGTTCTGGAGAGCGTCTGCGCCGGGGTGCCGATGCTATGCTGGCCCTTCGGCGCCGACCAGTACACCAACGCGAGGTACGCTTGCTCTGAGTGGCGCGTCGGCTTGGAGATCGGCGGCGATGTCAAGAGAGACGAGGTGGAGGCAGCCATTAGGGAGGTGATGGGAGAAGGGGAGAAAGGAAAAGAGATAAGGAGAATGCTCAATGAATGGAAGGAGAAGGCTATCGTGGCTGCACAACCAAGTGGATCCTCTTGGGTAAATTTGGAGAAGGTGGTCAATGAGGTGCTTACTGTGCCTCCTGCCAAGGGGGATACAGAAATATGAGTAGTAGCCATGTGGCTCGAAAATTCGCTATGGATCCTCTTGTGGTTAGTCTACACTAGACTAGTATTCTCTCCGTCGGGAATTACTTGTCGTAGAAATGGGTGTATATAGATGTATTTTAGTTTTACATACATCCAGTTTCATTCATTTATGTGAAAAGTAATTTGAGACGGTGGGAGTAGTAGTAATAATTTCATGAAAATGAAGACATGGCCATGGTTGTGATCCCTCCTTGTCGATTCTTACTTTATCCTACAAAATCTGCATGTTTTTCATCTGAAGTTACAAACCAAAACTCATACTTAACGGGCATGAAGCAAAGAGTGTCAATATTCACGGGCAAAGATATGTTGTTTGTCGAGTAAATTGCAAAAAACCACCGCTTTGAAGATTAGGTTTGCAGAAAACACTATGTTACATTTTTGTTGCAGAAAACGCCGTGTCTATCGTAATTTTTTTACAAATAACACTGATCGGTTTATTTGCCTCAACTGAGTGCGCTTATGATAGATGACGGCCGCTAGTCAGACTGACGTGGCACTGCTTAATGTTTTACATGTAGCGACGACAATTGGTAACGATAACATCATGTGTGAGCATGTGGGGTCCACCTGTCACTGAAAGAAAACAAGAAGAAAAAATCCAGTTCGGCTTATCACTGTACAGCCCCAAATCTTAGTTCACCAGCCCGCCGCCGCCCGTCGGAGTACTTGAGAGAACCAAATGTTGAGGATACAACCCAGTTGTTATCGATCAATGCTTCGAGAGGCTATCGAGGGATGCCTGGAAGCATAGATAGTATGCACTGAGAGTTAAAGAATTGTTCATTTGCCTGAAAATACAATATAAGGGTCATGTTGATGGTTGCACAGTCATACTTGAAGTTGTGGTATCACAAGATCTCTGGATTTGGCACTACTTTTTTGTCATGTCAGTTTCTCACAATGACATCAACGTGCTTCAACGCTCTCCGGTGTTCTCGAGGCTTTTGGAAGGCAATTCCTCGGAGGTCAACTATGAGATCAATGGTCACCCGTACAACAAGGGATACTACGTAGCTGATGGTATCTTTCCTCCATGGTCTATATTTGTGAAGACAATCTTTGATCCTCCATGGTGTACAACAAGAGAGTGCTAAGAAAGGATGTGGGGCGTGCTTTTATTGTACTTCAATCTCATTGGGTTATTGTTTGGTACCTTGCTAGAAGATGGATCATTGACACTGTGTGGGAGGTGGTAATTGCTTGTGTGAACATGCACAACATGGTCGTAAATGATGAGCTTGATGACAATATCTATGACCAATGATGGGATTACCACGGAAACTCACATTCAACTTCAAAATGATTTAGTTGAGCATATCTGGACTCATGTAGGAAACCAATAGTTCTATCTTGTCATTTTCATCCAATTTATTTACTACAATTTTCAATTCACCTTGTTGTAAACTATGTGATTTTTTTTTTGTAAACTAAGTGAATTATTTGTTTAATCATGCGCGGTATTTCGTTTATTCCAATCAAGATTGTATAAAATGCCCAAAATGATAAATTAATTAAAAATGAATAGGACAAACCAAATGGGTCGTCCCAGAAAAGTGTCGACAAGGGTTAGACACCTATCTACCAAGCCACCCAAACAAATTAAAAACGGACACATTTTATGCCCACTGGAGTTGCCCTTACTACATCAACGCGTTGCTCTGCAGTGAAATCAAATAGGCCGCAGATCAACAAATTGCTCTGCAGTGCAATCTAACGGACCGCAGATACAAATGCAGGGAGGAAGAAAATCTTCATGCAATTAAACGGACCGAGTTTACTAGGATCCAATCTGGAATTACCTACTGCCGCATTAAGCGTCAAATTGCCGCTCATTCGAAAATACGACGACCCGAGCGTGGTTTCTTTCACTGGTTTCCTGTGTTTTCTTTTAATCTTTCCTTTTCCTTTTGTTTGTTCTGTCTTTTTTTCTTCTCTTTTTTGTGTTTTTATAAAATATTCACAATTTGTTTGGAATTTCAAATTTATGTTCATGTTTTTTTAAATTTTGTTCACTTTTTAAAAAATAGTTCACATTTTTGAAAAAATTGGAATTTCAAAGCTTTTCCACAAGTCTTAATAAATACTAAAATAGCAAAAAATTTAAAATTTTCTTCATGTTTTGCAAATTTGTTTCCATTTTCAAAAATATTTCATGTTTCAAAGTTGTTCTTATTTTTTTTTAAATGTTCACAATTTTCAAAAATGTTTGTGTTTTTCACAAAATGTTTGTTCATTTGAAAGAATGTTTGCAATGTCAATTGTTGGCCGGAGTTTAAAAAAATGTTCCGGCTCTCAAAATTTGTTTATAGATCCCAAGAATGTTTGCTTTTTAAGATTTTGTTCAGAGTTTCAAACAATGTTTCGTATTTTAAAAAAGTTTTCATATTTTCTAAACTTTTTATGTTTTCAAATTTTGTTAAAATTTAGAAAAAGGTTCTTGTTTTTCAAAAATTGTTGACAGATACAAAAATGTTCGCATTTTTTATTTTGTTCAAAATTGCAAAAAAATTGTTCCTGTTTCTCGAAAAAAATTCACAGATTAAAAAATGTCAAGATTCCCACAGAATGTTTAAGCTTCCACGAAATGTTCAAGTTTTTATATATTTTTAAATGTCCACGTTTAAAAAAACCATATTCACTTTTTTTTCAAAAATGAACCATGTTCAAATTTTTGAAAAAAATGCTTAAATCTGAAGTGGCTTTTAGTTCTTATACCCCGCACTGCTTATATGGACACTGAAGTTTGTCAAGTGCAATAGCTAGCGACCACCATTTTCCAGGGGAGAGAGTCAAATTCAGTCGTGGGAGATCTGATTGTTAGGCGCCAGCTTATCAACCCGCCAGACTTGCATTGTATTCCCAGGAACTTGATTTCTTAATAAAGCAAAATATGTTTTGACTAAAAAAAGTACAATGGCTAGCGTCCAGTGGCGGAGCTACAACAAAAAATTAGGACGGGCCAATCTAAAAATTCACTGCTACGTAGGAATTGTTTTTGCTCACTAACTAGTCTATTACTACTTCACTACTTGTACATATGTTTTGGATAGGGCAGGCCATGGCACAGTTTTGCTCTCACATAGCTCTGTCAGTGCTAGCGACCACCATTCAGTCATGGGAGGTCTGGGGTTTGATCCCTCATATCTGCATGACATTTTTCTGAAGTTTTCCCTATGGTAAACCATTGCTGTATTTTTTGCTTTTTTTATAAAACTAATGAAACAAAAAAGAGGAAAATCAGAGAACAACACGTACAACACCGAACGCTGCTAATGGCCTAGCCCAAGTCAGAATGGTGCACCTGTGCGAATCGCTCACATTCTGTCGCTAGCCATTGGAGCACCGGTGCATTGGAGCACGATTTTTTTAACCCGTCAAAAACGATGCTTGAAAGTTTTTTTTACATGAGATGCATGCATGTGGTCTTACATGTGAGTTTCGTTCAGCAGTTCGTTTGTATTATACGCTGCACAAAAAGGAGAAAATTCCGGCCCTTGCTTTTTGCATCTCTCACATACAAGCATGTATATTGATGAAAAATTGGCCCGATATACTACTCCATTCGTCCTGAATTATTTGCCGCAGAAATAGATAGAAATTGAAGTTTTTACAAATAAAAATACGTCTAGATATATTTATTTCGGCGACAAATAAATTTGGAACGAAGGGAGTAAATTGCTATACGTGCATAAAAGAAATCAAAAAAATTCATGCCGTAAAAATCCATTCTTTTGAACTTAATAAAGAAAGAAAAAACAGGCTCAAGGTGCCCGTGCTCAAATGACAATATCTATCTGGTCCCTATCCAATATATCAGATCGTACAGTACGTTGGCCGACACAGTCATTGTCATGTTACGATCGAGGCCCACCCACCAGCATCGAGTGCGTCTCATGGTACACGAGCCAGATCCAACTCTCGCGATTTTTTCCAGCTAAGCTGCACGCGTCGCACGTACCCGCGCCCGATCGTGAAATCCGATCCACAACCGGAGACGTACGGTGCCACTGTTGGACGAGGGACACTCTGTATGGACCCATGGACGTTAGTACGAGTTACTGTTGGACTTGGATCCCCCGGGACAGCACATGCGCGGCCGGCCGCGACCCGGTCACGAGCTAGCTGCCGGCGCGCGGAACACGTGGTCGCCGCCGCAGGGCCGGCCGCGACAAAGAGCGCATGGAGGTGAAAATGAACAAAACTAGCTCTTAACTGAAACTTCAACACAAAATGGTCCCAGTCTGATTTCTTTTACGAAATGGCCTCTTTTGCATGATATCCGAGGCTAGAGTGGCATGTTACATGTCGGCTAGAGTGGCATGTTACATGTCGCTACCATGGCGTCCTAGCCCGGGGCGTCATACACTCTAGCATGGTACCCTAACCCGAACGTCATGCGAAAGAGAGCCATTTTATAAAATATTTTTAGATTGGGGTCATTTTGTGTTTAAGTTTGAGATAAAGGTAAGATTTGTTCATTTTCACGCATGGGAGCTACTGGTACGTGCGAACACACCACGCGTAAGGCGTCGTCGTGACGTGTCGCTTGACGGAGAGCTGGGCGGCGTACGTACTCCACTGCTCATGCATGGACGTCGCCGTGGCTTTGGAAGCGTCGCGGCGTGCTACACTGCTACACACGCCGAATGTACGTCCATGTGACCTCGTTTCGGCCCTCATGCATCCAGCCAGCCAGCCTATGGAGCTTGGAAGCCGAGGTTCCCCGACATCGACAACTACGTCCGTGTACAGGGTTCGTATTATTTCCCGGAGTCTCGTGTTTCATCAGTGTTTGTATATGCACCCAACCGGGGCGTCGGTCGAAACACGACGATGTGGTACAGCCGAGCAAATTGTAGGAAGCAGCAACTATCAAGGTCGGTTTTATACCTAGAACAATGTGTTGCAGCTAGCCCTATTTCATCATTTTTGGCTCCCTTAACTTAAAATTAAAAGAAGAATCAGCTCATCACGTTTGGGAGATATTGCCATTTTTAGTTGGATCATCATTTAAATTTCTCGGATAAAATTCAACATTTTCGAAAAAGAACAAAACACTTTTCAATAATCATACATCTATCCAATACTAATGCGGGGAAAATTCAACTCATTTGGACCGCTTGTTTCGGAATTGGGAGATATTGATAGTTTTAGTTGCTTATTCAAAAAAATTGGCTCAAATTATAGTTTTTAAAAGAAAAACTAGTAAATCATACATGTACTCAGTACTGGTTTGGAAGAAATCAGCTGATTGGCACTTTTAGTTGACCGGCTGATGTGGATGGTGTTTATTCTTTACATGTACACTTACAAGTGGGACCTGCACATAAAGGTTCACGTCATCTAAGCCAAAAAATGAGTTAGAGCTAGCTAAACATATTACACTAATATATGGGGTTTTGTGCGATAACACACATAGTAGGTGTTATGTGCTCCCTCCGTCCGAAAATACTTGTCATTAAAATGAATAAAAGGTGATGTATCTAGATGTATTTTAATTTTAGATACATTATTTTTTATCCATTTTGATGACAAGTATTTTCGAACGGAGGAAGTACAAAACAAACCCCAACGGTTGGTGGTTTCCACAATTTGTTTGGTACAGGTAGGTAATGCAAATATATTAGATCCCGAAAAAAAATACAAATATATTAGGTCTAACAAAGAGTGAGAAGTTGTGGTGTTCGGGCACCTTCTGGGCATGGTCCCCGGATCGATTTGGGAATTTCTCAGTGCGTTCAGCATACAAGCTGATGGTCGCGTTACGGCGTGATACAGTTTCAGCGTCAAGCTCAGAGGGGCAGGAGAGGGGGTTCTGGAGGAAATTGTGGCGACTCCCAGTACCGCCGAAGGTAAGAAATTTTTGGTGAAGGGTGATCAAAGGGTATGTCCCAACTCAAGCTGTTCCTTACGGGAGACATATTGAGCGAATAGCATTCTGTGAAGCTTGTGGCCGAGAGGAAAGCATCCGCCATGCCTTGTTTGATTGTACTTGGGCAAAATTATTCTGGCAGGAGGTCAAGCAAGCTACGTCAGTTAAGCTACCAGTGTTAAGTCCTGAAACATGGGCTGTGGGTATGGTGGATCATGACAAGGTTAAGCAGTCAGATGCATGTGTAATTCTATGTGGTGCCTGGGCCGCCTGGACAGAAAGAAATGCACGCACACATGATGAGACCACAAGATCCTTGATGCAACCAGTTAAATGGGCAACATACGTTGCTGCTGATCTAGCGGCGACGGGAAAAAGATGACAACAATTGCCAATAAGGGTCTCTTTGATTCAAAGGATTTTCATAGGATCTTTGATGGATTAAAATCCTTAGGATTTTTTTTTATGTTGGTCGTTTGATTCGTAGGATTGAATCATGTAGGATTTTTTCCAAAGGATTCATTTGTACTACATTTCACAGGAATTCTAACATCCACTCCAACCTCTTGGAAGAAATTCTCCGTTTTTTCCGTGACACAATCAAACAAACTCAAATTCCAATCCTACATTTTTTCTATTCCCGTGTTTTTACAATCCTATGAATCAAAGACGCCCTAGGAGGTACAGAGATGGAAGCCACCGGACCAAGCCACCCTAAAGATAAATGTAGATGACTCGTTTCAAGAGGACTCCCATCAGGGAGGCACAGGACTAGGTGTGTGCGACCACGAAGGAAAGCTAATTCGTGCTCAAGCAATTGGGTATGAGAATGGACTTTCTGCTATGTCCATGAAGGCGTATGCAATACGAGATGGCGCCTAGCTTGTGTTTGATTTGGGGTATAGGAAAGTGCACATGGAAACTGATGCCCAAATTGTGGTTAAACTCTGGGATTCTCCAGAGAATGACCGCTCGGAGATAGCTACCATGATTAAGGAAATCCAAGAGCTTTGCGGGAATTTTGAGGAGTTTCGATTGTCCTTCATTTCGAGGGAAGCGAACGAACTAGCTCATCTTTGTGCTAAACAATGTAACTCCCCTAGACGTCGGTGTATTTGGATCAACTATGTTCCGACCTTCCTCACAGCCTGTGTGATGAAGGATTGTAATCCCGCTGGTTAAATTAATAGAGCTCTTGATTCTAAAAAAAGGCGCATTGGTGCCCTTTTTTTGAAAATAATAATCAAAAAAATGTATTTAAAAGTTTCAAAAAATTCAATTTTTGTGTGGAAACTTGTATTTATTCACTAAGACTGCATGAATTTTTTTTTTGAAAAAATGTAATTTGTAAGCTATACAAAAAATCCGGCATAATAACAAAAAAAGAAGCCCATTTGAAAATACATATTTGTATTTTTTTTATGTACGTCATGTGTGAAAGTAAAATGATTTGAAAATTCAGTTTTTTTGCGTTGTAGAAAAATATTTTTTTTGGAAATAGGCACCAAGGTGACCGTGCACCATTGCTAATTTTTGCTCTAACAAAGGCATTCTTTGTTAGCTTTGTAGTATCAACTGAAATCTATATAAGTGAAATATTTTGGTGATAGTAAGACAAATGTGAATAATTCTATTTGTGCTATCAAGGATATAAAGATAGTGACTTGTTGTCTTGGTTATGAGCTGGAGGTGAGGGAAATGTTATTATCAAAAATATGTCATCTTACTTAGTGAAATAGTACTCTATGTTATTAGTTAATACTTATGAGCTGGAGGTTGTTGGGTTATGGGTATGATACTTTCATTTTGTATCACCATTTTTCATTATAAATTGCTCATAATAAGGTGTCCTTTTTTTAGGAAAAACACACATATTGATGAAATGACATCTCTTCGTAGAAAGACATATCTAGTTTGTAAACCTCTCAAAATATGCCCCCTTGACGAGCTTATATTTCTTTACGGGGGAAGTAGAAGTGTATGTCTCACTGTCTTTGCATGGCAGGGTCGAAGCAGCCAGATGACTACATTTAGCTGTCAACAGGTAATTTAGCACATGTGTTTCCATTTGGTACATCGGACTTTCGTGGACATATATGGCAAGGGGTTAGTGCGATGATCGTTCCGACTTAGGTCAGACAAGAAGAGGTTCCACCACATTTCCTGCGTTTGGCATCCACTTGGTGCAGTGCAGTGCACGTATACAGTCAAACCATGCACCGTATATACGCGCAACTTCTCATTACGCAACTGTACCGTGAAGCATCCTCACTCTATGCACCACTGGAGTCGCGTGCGGAACGACAACGCACTGGAAATATCTTGTCAACTAAGTTTGCCAGTACGTCGTGTTGGACCAATGATTCAAAATGCAGTACTTGAACTGCATGTTTGTGACCGAAAGTTAAAAAAATTCAAGGGTAAAGTGTTGTCTCAGTCGACTAAGATTGAACCAAGTCTTAATCAAGTGGTATATAGTTTATAAGAAGAAGAAATGAAACACTAAAAAGAAAAATTGTGTACAGATCTCAGTGCAAGATCAAAGGAATATAGTATCGATCGAGACATAACGAAGTCTCAGTCGATGTCGACTGAGACTTAGCAAAATTGAAAATTAAACTTCAAAATGTCTTATATTTTGATATAGAGGCGGTAGTAAAATATGACGAGCACAACTGAGCATGTTTTGGTGGAAAATGGGATCAAGCTGCCCGAAAGGAAACTGGACCCTGATACGTACGCTACAACAATAAGGGAGTATATGCGGCTGACAAGTGGGACCAGCAGCCACGCGGGCCACAGCATGTGTGTAGAGCTAAACCACGGTCAAGCCTCGCTCCCACCAATGGAGAGACGCCACCTGCCGGCACATCGAGACATCCAAGCGTTCCTCGCTCCTTCTCGCGCCAACGCGCCCATCCCAAATCACCGGAGCTCGACAGATCCACCCGTTTCTCGCCACTCGCAGGCAGTCCCCGGCACGCCACCGATCGCTTGCCCGCGTTTTCCTCGTTCGTCCGCCCCGCCCCGCCCCGCGACGGAGCTTTCCTCGCCCGGCACACAACCGCGACGTTTCCCGACCCCCCACTCCACCACCACCACCACCACCACCCTCCTCCTCCTTCCTTGACCCCTGCCCTACCCTAACCGCCCCCCTATAACTCTCCTAGCCCGAGCTGACCGACGAGCAGTGCCACTTGGGGAACAAACGACGAATCCTATTGAGCTCCCTTCCCTCTGCCTGTGCCGCACGCACACGCGATTCCGCTCGGCTGAACCTGGTCGCCGATCGATTTCTTCCTCCGGTTGAGCGAGGCGTGCAAGCTACAGCGTCGCCGGTTGGTTAACTAGCCGGCAACCCCGGCTGCCGACCCTGTTTCATAGGCTCCCCATAGGCTTCCTTTCTTGGCCCCTGCTTCAGCTCCCACTTCTGTCTGCCTCCGAGGTGAAACCCAAGCCAGAGCACAAGATCCTCACTGGTACTAGTGGAGCTAGCTAGCCTAGCAGACATGGCCACCGCCTCCACCATGTCCCTGCTCCCCATCTCGCACCTCAAGCAGATGCAGCAGCAGCGGCGCACGCGGCTCGCCGGCGCGCTCCCCGGGAAGGTGCTCGTGCTCGGCCGCCGGAGGCGCCACGTCGTGCCGGTAAGAAGAATCACATCCGCTTACCGTCTGCTCCTCTCTCTATATCTCCTGCCGGTGACTTGATGGGCTGACGAACTGGATGCTCTGTTTTTGTGGGTTGCAGCGGGCGCGGCTGTTTGGTCCGGCCATCTTCGAGGCGTCCAAGCTCAAGGTGCTGTTCGTGGGGGTGGATGAGGAGAAGCACCCGGGCAAGCTGCCGCGGACCTACACGCTCACCCACAGCGACGTGACGGCGCGGCTGACGCTGGCGGTGTCGCACACCATCCACGCCGCGCAGCTGCAGGGCTGGTACAACCGCCTGCAGCGGGACGAGGTGGTGGCCGAGTGGAAGAAGGTGCAGGGCGCCATGTCGCTGCACGTCCACTGCCACATCTCCGGCGGCCACTTCCTGCTCGACCTCATCGCGCCGCTCCGCTACTACATCTTCCGCAAGGAGCTCCCCGTGGTACGTCCCAACCTGCCAACGCCGATCGCCAGCCACACCGGCGCAACGTGGGCACCCGCACGTCCACATAGTATTTTCTTTCAAGACCACGAATTTCTTCGCTCTGCGAGAGTTTTTGGCCACGAATTCGATGGCCAATTTCTTCAGCGTCATGATTCTCCATAGCGTGATCAACACACAGTGTCTTTATGTCCGTGTCACCATTATTTTGGCCTCGTACAGTTTCAGCATGTGCTAGCTGTGGGCTTTGGACTAGGTCATCTTTTGCTTTGCAATCTTGTCTGCCGCCTTGGGAAGGCTAAATTTTGGACAGAATCTCCTGAGTTAATCATACGACTGTGGTCTCAAGCTGATTGATGCCTTAACAAAAGTTCCAGATGAAGATTAAATGTGCAGAAATTTACTACTATAATTCACTGCTTGTAGAAATTTCAATATTATCTGCGAAATTTGCTGTGGCTAGACAGTGAAGTGGCTTGTTCTCTTGGCACGGTGCATAGGACACATGTTCTGAGTTCTGACTCTGCTTTGGTTTGGTCAGGTTCTGAAGGCGTTCGTGCACGGCGACGGCAGCCTGTTCAGCCAGCACCCGGAGCTGGAGGAGGCCACGGTGTGGGTCTACTTCCACTCCAACAACCCCAACTTCAACCGCGTCGAGTGCTGGGGCCCGCTCCGCGATGCCGCCGCGCCCTACGACGACGAGAACGCCACCGCCGACTCCCCAGCCGCCGACGCAGCCGTGGCCACTGCCACGGACGAGCGGGCGGTGCGCGCGGGCCAGTGGCCCCGGCGGTGCCCCGGGCAGTGCGACTGCTGCTTCCCGCCAGAGTGCCTCATCCCCTGGCCGCAGGAGCACGAAATGGCCGCCGACGCCGGCCAGGCGCCGCCGCAGTGAAGCCGGAGTGCGGACACAGATTAGCCGACCGAATCGTTCAGCTCGCCAAGGTACATACGTAGACGGATGCAACGCAGCGCATGCGGTGGCGGCAAGAGACCGCCATTGCATGCATGCATGCGCTGCGCTATTCTTTAATTGATACTCCTACTAGCAGCTTGATAATTAATTAGCTCAGCCGCAGTGCATTCTTAGGTTTAGCCAGGTAAATGTAACTCCATGGGTGTGGTGATCTAGCTAGCTAGCACCTTGGCTTGTAAATAGAAATCACATTATCAGTCGTTGTTGTACGTACGGGCAAAGAAAGGGAATCATTTGGGAGTGCATTCTAAGATCGATGTTGCTGCTGCAAGATACTACTCCTAGGGAGTAGGAACATTTCGCTGCTTCATTTGGACGGTGTTCGCACTGGGTTTGTGTAGGAATAAACGTGAAATTTCAGTCGTGTCACGATCGGGAGGTGTCGGGACGGCTCTGGGCTCTGGAGTCGTTGCGGATTTGGCAACCGTTGTACAGTATTTCTCTGCTCTGGAACCGAAAGTGTGTGCGTTGGTAACGGTAGCTGTCGGGGTTGGCGTGCCGGTCTGGGTAAAACTGGGTCGGGAACTTTCTCACGAGTGATCGATTCGAGCTGGCCGATTCAGGATCACTTGGCTAAGTGGAACGGTGGATGGATGGACGGATGACACGTTGAGGTGGAAGGTGATTTCGGTTTGATTAGTGGTTTGCGTCATGGCTGGGATCTGCAACTTTGTCCGCACCCGCGGTAGTTCATGCGTGCAAGCGTTTCACATCCTTCTTCTACCGCTAAAACACCGTACGGCTCCACTGCTCGACACGTCGTTTCGAGTTTACTGTCCGCGTCGCAGTGACGGGCGAATCGTTTGTTGGACGGCGCTACGCATCCGTCGGCTGACCATGAGAGAAAAGATTGGCCAGCTCGGGAGTACGACCATGTTGCAAACCTCGTCTCAATACGATCATGTTGCAAACCTCGTTGCAACACGATACTTCTTTTCATAAACTTTCAATCTATTATCAACTATTAAAGTAGTAAAAAAAACACTAGAATTAACTAGCAAGATGCACATGCGTTGCACGGAATATCAAGATGTATTTGTATGAGTAGTTTATTTTGTGGGAGAAAAGGACGAACGAGGGAATGCTTTATTTGCAAATGTGGAGAGGGGTGTAAGTATCTTTTTGCAAAATTATCATAGTTTTCTTCCTATCCGTCAGATATAAATCGGATGGCCTATATTGCAGGATGGCATGAAAACCATCATCACCAACTCTGTTTTTTATAAGATAGAAGTAAAATTTACATCTAGGTCCGTAAACCACCTAGCGACGACTACAAGCATTGAAGCGACCCTCACGACACTAGTAGAAAAAGGCTCATTTGTCCCGGTTCGTAAGGCTCATTTATCCCGATTCGGCAACCGGGATTAAAGGGTCGGTACTAAAGCCCAACACCTTTAGTCCCGGTTCTTATACCAACAGGGACAGATGGGCCTCCACGTGGCCGATGTGGCTTGCCCAGGCAGGGGGGCCTTTTGTCCCGGTTGGTAGCACCAACCGAGACTAATATGCGTCCACGCGTCGGCAGTTCAGAGGTTAGGGTTTTTGTTTTTTTTCTGAAAGGGGGAGAGGAGTTGGGGGTTTTGGGGGGTTTTGTAGGGTTAATTTAGGGGTTTCATATATTGTGTTAGCTAGCTAATAGAGAGAAGTGTCATCTATTATCTCCATGCTTGGTGGACGCTACATACTATACGTATAGAGAGGACTCGACACGCTAGCTAGTAAGCAAATAAAGGAAACCATTAAGTACAGAAGATTGTCATGAACATATACAGAGAGAAGTGATCAACCTCTCCTTCTCCGAGATATTGGTCGAACAACAAGTTTTCGTATATCTATCCGACGCTGCTGGCTACATATATATATACAATGTAAGATCTCTTACAATCCCCTAGTATCTGAACTCAAGTTCCACATGGTATTCTTTGGCTTTATTGATAACGTGGTCAAGAAAGAATCCCACCAATTCTTGCGGTAGGAGTTCATCCCGCATCTGCCACATCTAATTTGAAGAAGGGGGTAAATACATAGATATGAATGAAACTCAACACAAATGATGGTAATAAAATGAAATTGTGAATATTATTGCTTATGCACTTCAAATTGTATTTTAGAGTAGCCCTGGTTTTTTGCAAGTCGCGTTGTAGATGAACTCACAAACGTAGTATCCACAGTAATTATTTTCGGATTCCTGCCACAAGCACTTTACGAGAAATAAATGTCAATCAAACTGATAATGAAGCATTATAAATGGCATTGATGAAAGTAGCTAGAATCACCGGAAGATGCGTGGAACTAGCTAGCTAGTACTATTTACTTTCGAGTATGTCTATCGCAGCTCCACCGGCAGTCCCGAAGCTTGTGCAGTGAATACTTTCCAAATCCTGCGAGACAAAGAAAACAATTACTTGATATCAGAAAAGGAACAAAGTTGCCTATATGGTGCGATAATGATCGATTGAACTTACTTCTCGAGCATTTTAGTCATGTCTGCATAGTCCTCGGGAGATTTTCGTCTCGAGTCTAAGACGGTTACTAGTCCCTGCTCAAGTTTAATCTCTAGGAGAATATAGTGGAACCTGCGCACGCATGCATAACTCATCAATTACATTATTATAACCTCGAGTAATAAGGGAAACCGAATATGCACAAGACAGTAACACTCACTTGAAGTTGTAAGGAAAGAGTATTTTATCTTTATTTTGATTTATTACCAATGATCGTAGCAAGTTGGCATCGGTTTCTTTGGCATGAAATGTAACCGTATATTCATCTATGAGATTTGTGTTAATGAACCCAATATCATAGATTTGTGCTTTTCTGCATTCGACGATCTTCAATCTGCATAATATAGTGAGGATAATTATATATACATGCAATGAAAGAGCTGAGCTATATATAGAGACTTAATGATAGAAGTAGTACTTACAGACAGTAGCAAGTGACCGTTAATTTATCGAGGGCCTTTTGATTGAACCACTGGAAGACTCCTCAAAATGGAACAGACAACAGTTCAATTCCAACGAGGTCGTGCTCCTCTTTAACTCTCAGCGTCAAAGTATCCTTCCCCCAAACTCTCTGGAGGTTTTCATGTACCAATCATGGAATCTTCGCATCATCGTTGTCAGAGGACTTCCATCTTTGACGAGAGGCTTCCTGTACTGGTATTTGTGTTCGTCCACCTCCATTATATCATAATGTGCATCGTCGTCGTGCATGTAATCTGCATGACTGGTACCAGGCAAGATCCCCAGATGATTGGCGATGATATCGCTAGACACCTTGAGCGGGGGGCACGATTGATTCGCTTGTTCGCAGAGCTGGGGAATTTTTTCCCACTTCTTCGTTCTGCTAACCTTCGATCACTTCAAGTACTTCCCGACCGCTCCGCTTCGATATATGACCTTTCAATAATGCGCTCATAGTTAGTTTTCGGCAGAGACGATGGTGGTTTCTTCAGGGCATCGATAGTGCGATTTGCTTTACCGGATCTATCTTCTCCTCCGGAGGTGGATGTTTCTTAGCTCTTTGCATTTCAAAGAACTCCCTCACTTGGGCTTGATAGATCTTCGTGTTTTCCTTCTCGGTCAACTTGTATGGTAATCTCTCTAGAGGCTTGAGAGATGGATCGAATCTGTATTGCCTCCCACCTCTGGTTGTACTGCTAGATGACGGAGCGGACGGAGCGGTTGCGGCTGTCTTCTTTCCTTGCTTACGAGGCAAAGAAGAAGGACTACGACACGCCGGAGCAGCCGGAGCAACGGCGGCTCTCTTCCGCCCTTGCTGACGAGGCGTACGAGGAGGCGGGCTGCTCGGGCACGCAGGCGGAGAAGGAGGCGGAGTGCCGCCATGCGCTGGAGAAGGAGGCAGAGTGCCCTGACCACTCGCCGGAGGAGGAGGCAGAGTTCCCTGACTCGCCGGAGGAGGAGGAGGAGGCGGAGGCGTCCAGTTCGGAAGGTTGATGAGCTCCTTCCGCCATAGACATGGAGTCTTCAGAGCACAACCCAGCCGAGTCCCTCCTTCACCGGTAGGGTGGTCAAGCTCGAGCTCCTCAAATCCCTCCATTATTTCATCCACCATCACAGCAACATATCCTTCTAGAATCGGACGGCAGCGAAAAGTTACGCCGGGTTCAGGAGGTGCAACAGAGCCAACAGCCGCCTTGACTTTGAAGTTCTGCCATTGCGTCATAAGGTGGCAATGTTGAGACTCCGTGATAGCATCCACGGGGTAGCTAGCAGGAGCCATGAAGGCAGGCTCCTAAAGCAGCTTGGTGGAAGCCACGCTGCTTCTCCGCTGAGATGGCGGGGTAGCTTCGGGGGTAGCTTAGGCAGGTCGCTGGCTGTGAACTGTTTCTCGTTCCTCTAGCGCTTGTACCCTTGCGTGCCGCGCCTACAATTGGGTCTGCTCCACTTTCCTCTTCCTTCCCGGCCTTTGTAACCGCCTGCGTCGGGAAACCCAGCCTTCCACGAAACGGGGCCTGGCGTGCCTCGTGTCCGTCCAGGGTGCTCATGATTCCCGAGGGCCATTGTGATCTCGTCGTTCTCTCTGTCGGGAACGAACGTCCCTTGCTGCGCTGCGGCGATATACTCCTGAAGCTTCATGACGAGTATTTGCAGTTGCTTGTTTGTCCAAACGCACTTCCCTGTTTCAGGGTCCAAGGTTCCCCCAACCCCGAAGAACCAAGTCCTTGAACGGTCTGGCTAGTGCAATGTCTCTGGTTCGACCCCTTTATCAAGCAGGTCATTCTTAGCCTTCTCCCACAACGGCCGGGCTTTGAGGTAGCCACTGATACGTCCATTTTGCATCATGCTTTTATATCGATATTTATTGCATTATGGGCTGTTATTACACATTATGTCACAATACTTATGCCTATTCTATCTTATTTTACAAGGTTTACATAAAGAGGGAGAATGCCGGTAGCTGGAATTATGGGCTGGAAAAGGAGCAAATATTAGAGACCTATTCTGCACAGCTCCAAAAGTCCTAAAACTTCACGAAAGTTATTTCCAGAATATATAAAAAATACTGAGCACAAGAAGTACCAGAGGGGCCCACACCCTGGCCACGAGGGTGGGGGCGCGCCCTACCGTATCCCCTGGGCACGCGCCCCTACCTCGTGGCCCCCCTGGTTGTTGGGGAACGTAGTAATTTCAAAATTTTCCTACGCACACGCAAGATCATGGTGATGCATAGCAACAAGAGGGGAGAGTGTTGTCTACGTACCCTCGTAGACCGAAAGCGGAAGCGTTAGCACAACGCGGTTGATGTAGTCGTATGTCTTCACGGCCCGACCGATCAAGCACCGAAACTACAACACCTCCGAGTTCTAGCACACGTTCAGCTCGATGACGATCCCCGGACTCCGATCCAGCAGAATGTTGGGGAAGAGTTCCGTCAGCACGACGGCGTGGTGACAATATTGATGTTCTACCGACGCAGGGCTTCGCCTAAGCACCGCTACAGTATTATCGAGGTGGACTATGGTGGAGGGGGCACCGCACACGGCTAAGAGACGATCGACTTGATCAACTTGTGTGTCTAGAGGTGCCCCCCTGCCCCTGTATATAAAGGAGCAAGGGGGGAGGCGGCCGGCCTAGGAGGAGGGCGCGCCAAGGGGGGAGTCCTACTCCCACCGGGAGTAGGACTCCTCATTCCCTTGTTGGAGTAGGAGAGAAGGAAAGAGGGGGAGAGGAACAAGGAAAAGGGGGCTGCACCCCTTGTCCAATTCGGACCAGAGGGGGGCATGCGCCTCCTTCCTTTTGGCCTCTCTCCTCTATTCCCGTATGGCCCAATAAGGCCCATATGCTCCCCGGCGAATTCCCGCAACTCTCCGGTACTCCAAAAAATACCCGAATCACTCGGAATCTTTCCTATGTCCGAATATAGTCGTCCAATATATCGATCTTTACGTCTCGACCATTTCGAGACTCCTCGTCATGTCCCCGATCTCATCCGAGACTCCGAACTCCTTCGGTACATCAAAACTCATAATATAACTGTCATCGAAACCTTAAGCGTGCGGACCCTACGGGTTCGAGAACAATGTAGACATGACCGAGACACGTCTCCGGTCAATAACCAATAGTGGAACCTGGATGCTCATATTGGCTCCCACATATTCTACGAAGATCTTTATCGGTCAAACCGCATAACAACATACGTTGTTCCCTTTGTCATCGGTATGTTACTTTCCCGAGATTCGATCGTCGGTATCTCAATACCTAGTTCAATCTCGTTACCGGCAAGTCTCTTTACTCGTTCCGTAACACATCATCCCGCAACTAACTCATTAGTTGCAATGCTTGCAAGGCTTTAAGTGATGTGCATTACCGAGAGGGCCCAGAGATACCTCTCCGACAATCGGAGTGACAAATCCTAATCTCAAAATACGCCAACCCAACAAGTACCTTCGGAGACACCTGTAAAGCACCTTTATAATCACCCAGTTACGTTGTGACGTTTGGTAGCACACAAAGTGTTCCTCCGGTAAACGGGAGTTGCATAATCTCATAGTCATAGGAACATGTATAAGTCATGAAGAAAGCAATAGCAACAAACTAAACGATCAAGTGCTAAGCTAACAGAATGGGTCAAGTCAATCACATCATTCTCCTAATGGTGTGATCCCGTTAATCAAATGACAACTCATGTCTATGGTTAGGAAACAGAACCATCTTTGATCAATGAGCTAGTCAAGTAGAGGCATACTAGTGACACTATGTTTGTCTATGTATTCACACATGTATTATGTTTACGGTTAATACAATTCTAGCATGAATAATAAACATTTATCATGATATAAGGAAATAAATAATAACTTTATTATTGCCTCTAGGGCATATTTCCTTCACTAGTGGCCCTCCGATGCCCATCTTCTGCTATATGGAGTCTTTCATCGAGGAAAAAAATCATAAGCAAGCTTTCGGGACGAGACTCCGCCGCCATGAGGCGGAACCTTGGCGGAACCAATCTAGGGCTCTGGCGGAGCTGTTCTGCCGGGGAAACTTCCCTACGGGAGGGGGAAATCATCACCGTCGTCATCACCAACGATCCTCTCATCGGGAGGGGCTCAATCTCCATCAACATCTTCACCAGCACCATCTCATCTCAAACCTAGTTCATCTCTTGTATCCAATCTTTGTATCCAAACCTCAGATTGGTACCTGTGGGTTGCTAGTAGTGTTGATTACTCCTTGTAGTTGAAGCTAGTTGGTTTACTTGGTGGAAGATCATATGTTCAGATCCATTATGCATATTAATAACCCTCTAATCATGAACATGAATATGCTTTGTAAGTAGTTACGTTTGTTCCTGAGGACATGGGAGAAGTCTTGCTATTAGTAGTCATGTGAATTTGGTATTCGTTCGATATTTTGATGAGATGTATGTTGTCATCCCTCTAGTGGTGTCATGTGAATGTCGACTACATGACACTTCACCATTGTTTGGGCCTAGAGGGAGGCATTGGGAAGTAATAAGTAGATGATGGGTTGCTAGAGTGACAAAAGCTTAAACCCTAGTTTATGCGTTGCTTCGTAAGGGGCTGATTTGGATCCATATGTTTCATGCTATGGTTAGGTTTACCTTAATACTTCTGTTGTAGTTGCAGATGCTTGCAATAGGGGTTAATCATAAGTGGGATGCTTTTCCAAGTAAGGACAGTACCCAAGCACCGGTCCACCCACATATTAGATTTTCAAAGTACCGAACGCGAATCATATGATCGTGATGAAAACTAGCTTGACGATAATTCCTATGTGTCCTCGGGAGCGCTTTCCTTCATATAAGAGCTTGTCCAGGCTTGTCCTTTGCTACAAAAAGGATTCGGCCATCTTGCTGCACCTTATTTACTTCTATTACTTGCTACTCGTTTGAAAGCACAAGTGCTCCCTGGGTGGTTTTGGTAATTAATGTCAACATATCTCTTGTTGGACTAACACTTTTACCTAGTATGTTTCAGATAAGTTCAACAATGGAGTGGCATGGACTAGAGGATATGGAACCCTTCAAGATGCTAAGGACAAAGGATTGGCTCAAGCTTTAAGATCAAGACTCTACATTTTCTATTTTAGTGATCCAAGATCACATTGAGTCTATAGGAAAAGTCAATACTATCAAGAGGGGATAAGGTGTTGCTTAATGGCTTGCTTGCTCAAAGTGCTTAGTGATATGCTCCAAAACCCTCAACTACCTTCCCACATCCACATATGACCTAAACCAAAAGTCAAACTCGGCCCCACCGATTCTATCTATCCGGCGCCACCGAGTTTCAAATGTAGCAAATCGGTTTCACCGATAGGGATCTCGGTCTCACCGAGATGGGATTGTAATCTCTCTGTGTATGTCCATTACCAAAATTGGTCTCACCGAGTTTGAGCAATCGGTACTACCGAGATTACAATGCAAACCCTCTGGTTAGCTTATTACCAAAATCGGTCCCACCGAGTTTGTGTAATAGGTCTCACCGAGTTTGCCTGACCAACTCTCTGGTTAGCTTATTACCAAAATCGGTCCCACCGAGTTTGTGTAATCGGTCACACTGAGATTACGTTATGCCCTAACCCTAACCATATCGGTCCTACCGAGTTGCATCTCAGTAACAACGAAAATCCTAACGGTCACTAAGTTTGCTGAATCGGTCCGACTGAGTTTAACCATTCGGTCCCACCGAGTTTAGCAAATTGTGTGTAACGGTTAGATTTTGTGTGGAGGCTATATATACCCCTCCACCCACTCTTCATTCATGGAGAGAGCCATCAGAACATACCTACACTTCCAATACACATTTTTTGAGAGAGAACCACCTACACTTGTGTTGAGGTCAAGATATTCCATTCCAACCATATGAATCTTGATCTCTAGCCTTCCCCAAGTTGCTTTCCACTCAAATCTTCTTTTCCACCAAATCCAAATCCTTTGAGAGAGAGTTGAGTGTTGGGGAGACTATCATTTGAAGCACAAGAGCAAGGAGTTCATCATCAACACACCATTTGTTACTTCTTGGAGAGTGGTGTCTCCTAGATTGGCTAGGTGTCACTTGGGAGCCTCCAACAAGATTGTGGAGTTGAACCAAGGAGTTTGTAAGGGCAAGGAGATCGCCTACTTCGTGAAGATCTACCGCTAGTGAGGCAAGTCCTTCGTGGGCGACGACCATGATGGAATAGACAAGGTTGCTTCTTTGTGGACCCTTCATGGGTGGAGCCCTCCGTGGACTCACACAACTGTTACCCTTCGTGGGTTGAAGTCTCCATCAACATGGATGTACGATAGCACCACCTATCGGAACCACGACAAAAACATCCGTGTCTCCAATTGCGTTTGAATACTCCAAGCCCTTCTCTTTACATTCTTGCAAGTTGCATGCTTTACTTTCCGTTGCTCATATACTCATTGCATGCTTGCTTGATATGTATTGTGTTTGTTAAACTTGTGCTTAAACTCCACTTAAACTTAAGAATATTAAAAACTGTAACTTTTGGCACTTAGTGTCTAATCAACCCCCCTCTAGACACCTCTTCTCGATCCTTTCATCGTTACCAATTACCTTATCACAAAACTATCTGTTACCGATATTTCAGTTCTTGGAGAGAATACCTTGCTGAAAACAACTTATCATTTCCTTCTGCTCCTCGTTGGGTTCGACACTCTTACTTATCGAAAGGACTACGATAGATCCCCTATACTTGTGGGTCATCAGCCACCTGACCCCGTGCGATGGTGATGCTCCTTCTTCGCAGCATTTTCTTGTTTGTCGTCGACATCTTCTTACTCTTGTCCGATGTCTTGTGGGCCACAAATGCGTCCCAGTGATCTCTGATCTTCTCAAACCGGCTGGTGAATTCTGGAGTCTTTTCTTTGTCGACAAACGTTGTTTTCAGCTCATTCTTCCACCTCCTGAATAGATCTGTCATCTTCTTAAGAGCATGAGCCTTGACCAATGGCTTAACTAGCGTGGCTCGGGCATCTCATCAAACACCACATGTGCATAGGAGGTGAGCTAGAGCACCACAAAGTTCTCCCCTCGCCGGCCAGAAAAACAGAGCAGTGGAGTGCTCTGCTCGCAGGCGAGGGGGTATATATAGCCACCTCATTGGTCCCGGTTCATGGCTGGAACCGGGACTAAAGGCCCCCCTCTGTCCCGGTTCTAGCCACGAACTGGGACCATTGGCTGTGGGCCAGGAGCGAGGACCATTGGTCCCGGTTCGTGGAACGGGGACCAATTGGTCCAGATGAACCGGGACCAATGCCCCATGAGTCCCGGGCGCCCCCTTGGGCTCACGAACCAGGACGTATGCCTCCATTGGTCCTGATTCCTGGCTGAACCAGGACTAATGGGCTGGCCAGGCCTCAACCAAAGCCCTGTTTTCTACTAGTGCGAGTGTAGCATATGCGACAATGAGTGAAAGACGTTTCATCCCAACGAGCACAACACCAATGACGTTGCCAACCCTGACAGACGTTGGTGCGAGCATCAAAGCCCGCCTCACCGCACCCCTTCGATGGTCCTTTTTGTCAGGCACCAAGTTGTCCCAGCATCCACCGCCCCCGTCGTCAGGCTCTTGCCGATGCGGATCCATGGACCCAAGTTTTGAATTGTCGCGTGTCGTCGCAGCTTGGAGCAGGGTAGGTAAGCGGCTGTTGGCCTTGCATTACGGTGGGGGTAAGCCATGGCCCGGGGAAGATGTCACCTTGCAGCACGCGTAGCCCAGCGTTGCAGCGACAAGGTCCACCTAGCGCACTACAAGCAGCCTTGTCTGGTTCACCTATGGTGCGGCGCCATGAGAAGTGCGATGGTGGCAGCAAGCATCCCATACATCAGTGGCAAGGTGAAAAGGAGAAGATAAAGTAGGAGACATGTGTGAGGCGGAGATTTTTCTAAAAATACCAAACATGGTGCATGGTGTGTGGGTCCACATGACACGTCAACGAGGTAATCCCCACCATGTAGGCCCATGGAGAAGCCCAACTATGGGCCCATGCCCAAATGCATCCAGACCTAGTACAGTACGCCATAGGCCATCGACCGGTTGATGGTGTCCCGGATTAGGGGCCACTCACTTTGTCGTCTCCCAGGCAGGTGGGCCGGGTTATGCACCCCTACGTCAGTTCACCAGCGGGCCATGACGAGGAGGCCCATGGTGTGTAGAAGGAATGTCCCCAAAGGCGCATACTCAAAGATTTAGAGGTCGTCTGCAACACATTTACCTTCCATATAGACGACACACAAGGATCCCGTGGTAGATCAACTTGTACTTCATACTCCATCACAAATCAATACAAAACACAAGTAGGACATAGGGTTTTATCTCTTTGGAGAGCCCGGACCTGGGTAAAACCTCGTTTCTCTGTTATCGTCGTGTCAAGGCTACTAGCTCGGGACCCCCCCTACCTGAGATATTCCGCAATCGAGTCCGTCATTGGTGGCCCACGCAGGTCCTCGACGAGTAGCCACAAGGATCTGATAGGGATCAACATGGGAAAGTAGATCGATGTCCACATGACTTTTGTGTCATGCCAGATCATTGTCTTTGGCAGCATCACTCCTTTTGCTGACTCGATCGGCCACCTACGCCAGGTCAATACCTTTTCTCCTAGACGAATCATAAGATTCAGAAACCTGGAGTATACCATGCATTCCCACGGAGGGCTAGTCTTCTCTAGCTGGGTGTCAGACCAAATCAAGGAGTGGCACAACACGCTCGCCCTAGCCCAGATGTCAAATCAGGCCCAAAACGAGTACGAGAGCCCCTTGTCAAACCTGACCATAAGCCCGGATTCGACGATGCAACTAGGGAGCCAGGCGGCGGATCTAGCCCCACATGAAGAACACGAATCGATGTCAGGTTGGATCCTAGGAAAAACTACCATTGACACCGATGAAAAATCGAGCGCTGGAAGAACACGAGAAATCCTTCCTAAATAAGATGTTAGATCGGATCCAGGGGCTCACAATCTGAGACAGCTAGCTTTCAGTTTATGATCAGATATGGGAGTCACCCAGAAAGGTCGGATTATTCGACCCCCCCGCCACCCACCTTGTTGCTAACATTCAAAAGTTAACCGAGGTCGTCGCAAACGGCTAGAGTGAGGTTGGCAACATGGACGAGGAAGTTAGCGAATCCTCGGATAGCCTACCGATTGCCGCCATGCCTATGGGCAAGTGAACAACAACAACCGCGAAGGCAACAACAACGATGGCGGAGGCGGCGATGGTGACAACAACGGGAACAATAATAATAACAATGGCAATAATGCTAATTTCGACAAAAATGACGATGATCTAAAGAGCGGCCTCAACCACGAGGACAATGACATCCTCAACAAGTCACTTAACAACCCCAACCATGACGCACTGAGGCTGAGGTTGGTCTGTATGGCAAACAAGATAACAAACGAGAAACACATGCTTCAGGAGGAGCAGGCCTACCTGGGCGACCGCTGGAATGAGCTCTTCCAGGACGAGGAGGTGCTCAAGTCCAAGTTGAAGCAGGCGGTGAACAATAAAGCGCCGCCTAACTACTATAAGAACCTAATGAAGGACCCCGACGAGGCTGTCGAGGAGAACGCAATGTCCAAGTGCCAGAAGGCCAAGGGTCTACATAAAGAAAATTGTGTATATTAGGAATATTTTATATTTTTTATACACATTGTATGTTTTTTATACATCAGGAACATTTTCCAAATACATGATTAATAGTTTTTCAAATATTTTTTTTATTTCTACTTTTTCACACACACTATACGTTTGCGTATACATTAGGAACATTTTCTTCCACTTTTAACATTTTCAAATATATGATTAATATAATTTTTCAAATATATGTTTTTGAACATTTTTTTCTGAATACGCCTTGAACAATTTTTAAAATACACGTTGAACATTTTTTAACTGATAGGAAGCATTTTTTCAACTATGTGAAACAGTGTATAAATATTTTCTAAAAATTTCACAAACATTATTTTTGAAACATGCGAACATTTTTGTTAAATTGTCACATACATCTTTTCAAATGGTACAAAACATTTTTTTAATTACACAAACATTTTGTTTACATTGCATAAACACTGTTTAAGTGTCATGAACATTATCAATATTTTTTAAAAGTTGCCTGAAGATTTTTCTACTACCACGTTATCATTTATTTTACAACCATTTTGAATTTAATCCAAAATGCAGAATGATTATGGGTTTGTCTAGGGCACATCTAGATGTGCCCTAGTTATTGCACATCTAAGTGACACAATCAAGCTAAAAAATGCACATAAATCTCCACATAAAATCAATGACATAGAATTTAAATGTGCAATACTTGTGAATTATGGCACATCTAGATGTGCTTTAGCAAAACTGAATAATTATTTTTCCAACTAATCACATGCTTGACCAAGCGAGTGCCGTCGTGTCTCTTTCCTAGCCCACAAGCGAATACGGGGACTCATAATGCATGCTGCTACGTCTTGAGCTTGCGTTGGATTTCCCCGAAGAGGAAGGGATGATGCAGCAGAGTAGCGTAAGTATTTCCCTCAGTTTTTGAGAACTAAGGTATCAATCCAATAGGAGGCCACACTCAAGTCCCTCGTACCTGCACAAAACGATAACTACTCGCAACCAACACGATTAGGAGTTGTCAAGCCCTTCAGGTCACTTACGAGAGTGAGATCTGATAGATAGAATATTTTTGGTATTTTTGATATAAAGATGCAAAGTAAAAAGTAAAGGCAAAGTAAATAGCAAAACAATATAAAAGTGATGGAGATTGATATGATGAGAATAGACCCGGGGGCCATAGGTTTCACTAGTGGCTTCTCTCAAGAGTATAAGTATTCTACGGTGGGTGAATAAATTACTGTTGAGCAATTGATAGAATTGTGCATAATTATGAGAATATCTAGGCATGATCATGTATATAGGCATCACGTCCGTGACAAGTAGATCGAAACGATTCTGCATCTACTACTATTACTCCACTTATCAACCGCTATCCAGCATGCATCTAGAGTATTAAGTTAAAAACAGAGTAACGCCTTAAGCAAGATGACATGATGTAGAGAGATAAATTCATGCAATATGAAATAAACCTCATCTTGTTATCCTCGATGGCAACTATACAATACGTGCCTTGCTGCCCCTTCTATCACTGGGGAAGGACACCGCAAGATTGAACCCAAAGCTAAGCACTTCTCCCATGGCAAGAACTACCAATCTAGTTGGCCAAACCAAACGGATAATTCGAAGAGACTTGCAAAGATAACCAATCATACATAAAAGAATTCAGAGAAGATTCAAATATTATTCATAGATATACTTGATCATAAACCCACAATTCATCGGTCTCAACAAACACACCATAAAAAGAAGATTACATTGAATAGATCTCCACGAGAGAGGGGGAGAACTTTGTATTGAGATTCAAAGAGAGAGAAGAAGCCATCTAGCTACTAACTATGGACCCGAAGGTCTGAGGTAAACTACTCACACTTCATCGGAGAGGCTATGATGATGTAGAAGCCCTCCGTGATGACGGCCCTCTTCCGGCGGAGCTCCGTAACAGGCCCCAAGATGGGATCTCATGGATATAGAAAGTTGCGGCGGTGGAATTAGGTTTTTGGCTCCTCTCCTGATCGTTTGGTGGTACGTGTGTATATATAGGAGGAAGGAGTACGTCGATGGAGCACCGAGGGGCCCACGAGGTAGGGGGCGCGCCCTAGGGGGGGCGCCCCTACCCTCGTGAGCACCTCTTTGCTTCCTTGCAGTAGGGTCCAAGTCTCCTGGATCACGTTCGGTGAGAAAATCACGTTCCTGAAGATTTTATTCCGTTTGGACTCCGTTTGATATTCCGTTTATCTGAAACACTGAAATAGGCAAAAACAACAATTCTGGGCTGGGCCTCCGGTTAATAGGTTAGTCCCAAAAATAATATAAAAGTAGAAAATAAAGCCCAATATAGTCCAAAACAGTAGATAATATAGCCTGGAGCAATCAAAAATTATAGATACGTTGGAGACGTATCACATGCAACACACACACATGCAAAATAGATGATATTAGCAAAAGAACTTTTGAAAGGGCATTTCCCTACTTTATGTTTTGGATGATGATGACAACCCTTTGTTGGTCTAATCTTGTGCTAAATGCTTCAGGTTCTCGACGCTTAGGACTACATCGGAAAGCTATTCTCTCTCGTAGGAAAAGATCGAAGACGGAGTCCTCTATGCTTTTTATCTCTTTGGTCGTAGGGAACCCGTACTATCAAGAGGGAATCCTCATTAGAAAGAACTGGGGGAATCTATTCACATACACCTTCCTCACCCCTCCTTTGTCTTTCTCAGGTGTGAGAGAGAGAGTTTCCCTTATCTCTTCCCTTATCTTCTTCTGCTCACTGTTACTTCCCAGCGGTTGTACCGCTCTCTGGAGCAGTTGTACCGCTGGTTCTTGACGCTCTCCAGCTTTGATCGAGCGGTTGTACCACTGCTTCCGGGTGGTGGTACCGCCACCATGCTCTGCAAAAGCTAGGACGGTGGTTCCGGCCATGCACCGCTCAAGTACCGCTCAAGGTTCTGGTTTGATGCGGTTCTTGGGCGGTAGTGGCCCGGTTGGTCCGGTCGTTCCTTGATGACCGGTACCACCGGTGGTCTGAGAGGTTCTTCCGCTCAGAACTTAGCCGCCCAAGAGCTCAAGACCATGCGGTTGTTCCGACCATGCACCGCCCAAGTATCGGTCAAGCTTCTGTTTTGATGCGGTAGTTGTGCGGTGGCTAGGCGGTTAGTCCGGTTATTTTCTTAACCGGTACTACCGCCTGCTGGCCCGGTTGTACCGCCTGGTAGGGTTCTGCAGATACACCGTGAGTCCTGGTTGTACCGGGAGAAGGACCGGTTGTACCGCTGCAGTGAAAAACGCTGTAACGGCTGAAATTTTAGGGTTGCTATATAAGGGTGCTTCTCCTACCTACCACTCTGACCTTTGACCTCTCTCACTCCACCATTAATGCACCTCAAGCTCTCTTGCCCGATCTCTCTCTCTCTAGGCACTCAAACTTGTTGATTTGCTAGGGATTGAAGGAGGAGACCTAGATCTACACTTCCACCAAAGGATATTTGCTTCCCCCATACTTTCTTGTGTGGATTTTGTTACTCTTGGGTGTTTGAGCACCCTAGACGGCTGAGGTCACCTCTGAGCCATATTCCATTGTGGTGAAGCTTCGTGGTTTCGTTGGGAGCCTCCAATTAAGTTGTGGAGAGAGCTCCAACCTTGTTTGTAAAGGTTCGGTCGCCGCCTTCAAGGGCACCAATAGTGGAGTCATGACATCTCGCATTGTGTGAGGGCGTGAGGAGAATACGGTGGCCCTAGTGGCTTCTTGGGGAGCATTGTGCCTCCACACCGCTCCAACGGAGACGTACTTCCCCTCAAAAGGAAGGAACTTCGGTAACACATCCTCGTCTTCACCGGCTCCACTTTTGGTCATCTCGTCCCTTTACTTTTGCAAGCTTACTTGTGTTACTTTCCTTGCTTGCTTGTGTGCTTGTGTGTGTTTCATCATATAGGTTGCTCACCTAGTTGCATATCTAGACAACCTACTTTTATGCAAAGTTTAGTTTGGTAAAGAAAAGCTAAAAATTGTTAGTTGCCTATTCACCCCCCCCCCCTCTAGTCAACTATATCGATCCTTTCAATTGGTATCAGAGCCTCGTCTCTTTATTAAGGACTTTGTCGTCCGAAGAGTATGGTTGATATCGTAGACGGTGTGGAGGAACACTTCGGTGTGAATCCGATCTCGTCTACGGGCGATGGGGGAACCTCGGTCTCTCGTGAGGAGTTCAATGTGGCCTTGGAGACATTGAAAACCTCCATAATGACCGAGGTTGAAAGCATGTTTACTAAATTCCTTGAAGGGCTTAAACTATCCACCGCACCGTTGAAAGTGGGTGATCCCACCGACAAGGTGACGGATGCTATCTCCGACAAGGGGGAAGCTAGTAGTGAAAAGGCTCCTTCTTCTAGTGGTAAAAATGGCACCGACATCTTTGCTCATGTGGAACCACCACTTGTTTATGGTGGACCGGTTCCTTCCACTCATTTGAATCATGCCGGTCCTCCCCCTAAGATTGTGAAAAATGAGGACTTTGATTCTTGGGTCTACCGCTTTAAGCGTCATTTAAATCATGTGAACGCTAATCTTTGGAGAATCATTGAAGAAGGTTTCCATCCGCATGATCCAAGCAACTTCACTCCTCAAGAAGCCGCGGATAATCAATTCAATGAGAATGCTCTCTTCATCATTCAAGATGCAATTCCACCCGAAGATCTACCTCATCTTTGGCCCTTCGCCTTGGCCAAAGACGCATGGCTTTGTGTTGTCTCGCTCTACCGGGGAAGCGCAAGCATTCAACGCTCCAACTATGAAGTGGTGCAAGATGAAGCTGATGAGTTTGCAATGAAAGAAGATGAAGAACCTCGTGAGCTTTATCGGAGAGTAACAAAACTCACGGTCTCACTCCAAGATCACGGGAGCAAGGACACGGATGACAATTGGATCAAGCGCAAATTCCTCAAGGCAATGATGCCCTACCACAAGGCCATGTCCTCCGTCATTCGTCAAGGTCGGACTTCCACACTTTGACCTCAAGCGAAGTGTTGGATGAGTTTGTGGCCATGAACATCTTGGACAAGACCGCCAACAATGCGGTGCTTCGTTCTCAAAGGGCAAAGAAGCTCAACCTTGCATTGAAGGCCAAGGTTTGCATTGAAGAAGAAGAAAAGGAAGAAGAGGAAAGCAATCCCGAAGATACAAAGTATGCATATCATGAACACATGGCACTTGCGTCAAGGCAATTTTGGAGTAAGAAAAACTCAAGGCCAAACTTCAACAAGAACAACTCAAGTGGCACGAAGAGCAAGCAACATGTAAGGACTTGCTACAACTGTGGCAATGTGAGTCATTTTGTTGCGGAGTGCCCGTATGAGAAGAGGGAAGACAATGGTGGCAGGCTCATTCGAAAGGACAAAGCCAAGTCCTTCCTCAACAAGAGCAACTTTATCAAGAAAATACCTCACAAGGCATTGGTGGTTCAAGAAGAGTACCATGAGGATGACGATGATGATGAAGATGGTGAGTCGGTTGCCATGGCCTCCGTTGCCATTGCAAAAACTCCATGAATATCTCTCTTCGACTCACCCAATGAGACCATCACCGCCAAGTGCCTCATGGCTAAAGCCACCAACAAGGTAACTCCCAACATCAAAACTACCATCATTAATAATCCTTCCTTGACGGATTTCATTGACAAATGTGAGGGATCTAATGTGGAAGAAAATGAGTTTGAGTCCTTTATGGGTAAACTCAAGGGTAAATCCAAGAAGCATTTTGTTGCTCACTTGGAACAACTTGGTGAAGCCAATGACGTGATCGAGTCTCATGAAGATACCATCTCCAAGATGGAGGGGCATAGTCGTGACTATGCCGATGAGATCTCGGATCTTTCCCATGCTCTTGAGGAAGAGTGTGGTCTTCGTTTGGCTCTTGAGGAGTCACACAACGATGATCATGCTAAGTTAAAGAAAGATCTTGATCATGCTATCGTTGTTTCTCGTGTGCTAAACTCCGAGAAGGCCAAACTTGGGGTTGATCTTGTTAGACTCAAAGAGGAGTTTGATCTACTTGACAAGGCTCACAAGGTCTTGAAGGGTGCTCATGCTAGCCTCAAAGAGTCTCATGATCAACTCCAAGTAAAGCTAACCAAGGAGAAAGCCACATTCCCTCGTATGCTATTAATTGATAATGCAAGTGCTACTAACCCTTGTTGTGAGCATGTGCATCTTATTGAGGAGAATTTTAAGTTGAAGGAGCAACTTGAGAAAGGCCTTGTGTCATGCATACAAGGGGAGAAGAACCTAAACGACCTTTTGAGAAATCAAAAGGAAGTTGTGGCCAAGGAGGGGATTAGGTTCGCGCCCAACCCCAAGAACAAGAAGAAGGATAACAAGACCAAACGACCTCCTCCTCTCAAGCAAACTTTTGTGAAGGAGGGAGAGAGTGCTTCCAAGGAGAAGAAGAACAATGCGAAGGGTAGCAATGTCAAAAAGGGCAATACCACCCCTCCCAACCAAGCCGGTGACTTTAATCCTTCTTATGTGTTATGTCGTGCTAGTGATGGGCATGTCTATGCCAAATTTGTTGGTTCTCCTCATGAGTACATTGAATGGTCTATTTGGGTTCCTAAGACCCTTGTTACTAACATCAAAGGACCCATTACAAAATGGGTACCTAAAACCAAGCATTGATCTCTTGTAGGTGTTTGCTTCCGGTGGGGGATCATGGTTGCTCGATAGCGGAGCTACAAATCATATGACCGGAAGCAAGGACTTGGTGGTGGACGTGCACGAGATTCCATCTATGCCCACCCATGTCGAGTGGGGTGACGCCTCATCTTCTAAGGTATTGGGACTTGGCAAGGTTGTCATCTCTCATGATCTCACGATCGAGGAGGTCATGCTTGTTGAGTCCCTTGCATACAATTTACTTTCCGTTCGTCAACTTGCAATCATGGGCTTTGCCACTTTCTTTGATATTGATACCGTGGCCCTCTTGTGGAGCAAGACTCTTAAAGTAGCCTTTGTTGGGCATGTCAAGAACGGTCTATATGTGATTAACTTTTCAGAGCGACCCACCAAGACCGCGACATGCCTAATGGCTAAAGTTGATGTGGTATGGCTTTGGCATCGCCGTTTAGCCCATGTCAATATGAGATCTCTGCAAAGTCTTCTCAAGGGGGACCATGTCCGTGGACTAATGAATGTTAGTTTTGCTAAAGATCATGCTTGCAGTGCTTGTATCGAAGGAAAGCTACATGAGAAGGCTCACCCTCCCACGACTATCATTTACTCAAAGAGGCCTTTGGAGCTCCTTCACTTGGATCTCTTTGGGCCTCCATCCTTTGATAGTCTTGGGGGTAGGAAGTATTGCTTGGTGATTGTGGATGACTACTCAAGATATACTTGCATGTATTTCTTCAAGAGGAAGAGCGAGACCCAACAAACTGTCATTGACTTTGCAGATGAAGCACAACGTCAACACAATGCAAAGATCTTGACAATAAGAAGTGACAACGGCACCGAGTTCAAGAACTACACCTTGGATGAGTTTCTTAGTGATGAGGGGATCAAGCATCAATATTCCGCACCCTACACCCCTCAACAAAATGGTGTTGCGGAGAGGAAGAACCAGACATTGATGGATGCAGCAAGGACCATGATGGCGGAGTTCAAGTCTCCGTACAACTTTTGGGCCAAAGCCATTAACACCGCATGTCATGCATCCAATCGGCTCTACCTCCGCAAGGGCTTGAACAAGACTCCATATGAGATACTCACCGGTAACAAGCCCAACCTCAAGTACTTTCGGGTGTTCGGGTGTAAGTGTTCCATTCTCAAGAAAGGTGTTCGGTTGTCTAAATTTGAGGCTAGAGCTTATGAGGGCATATTTGTTGGTTATGCTACAAACTCTCATGCTTACCATGTCCTCAATAAATCCACGAGACTTATTGAGGAGACGTGTAACATGGAGTTTGATGAGAATAATGGCTCCCAAGTGGAGCAAAGTGGCACTTGTGATGTAGGTGGTGAAATTCCTCCTCAAGCCATAAGAAGAATGGGTGTTGGTTTTATCCTACCCGTTGAGGAACCCCTTGTAGCCGAAGGAGAAGGACAATGCTCCACTCAAGTGGAGCCATCACCAACCCAAGGCCCACACGCTTTCGAAGAACAAAGTGAAGGCCCTCATCCTCATGAACAAGACCAAGGGCAAGATCATGCTCAAGACGGTGTTGACACACCAAGTGATGCCCAAGGTCAAGTTCTCTCCTCCGAGCAAGTTTAAGATCAAGAACAAGCTCAAGATGTCGCTCAAGATGATCAAGTGACCGCTCCTATATTGGGGAACGTAGTAATTTCAAAAAAATTCCTACGCACATGCAAGATCATGGTGATGCATAGCAACGAGAGGGGAGAGTGTTGTCTATGTACCCTCGTAGACTGGAAGCGGAAGCGTTAGCACAACGCGGTTGATGTAGTCGTACGTCTTCACGGCCCGACCGATCAAGCACCGAAACTACGGCACCTCCGAGTTCTAGCACACGTTCAGCTCGATGACGATCCCCGGACTCCGATCCAGCAAAGTGTCGGGGAAGAGTTCCGTCAGCATGACGGCGTGGTGACGATCTTGATGTTCTACCGTTGCAGGGCTTCGCCTAAGCACCGCTACAATATTATCGAGGATTATGGTGGAGGGGGGCACCGCACACGGCTAAGAGATCAATGATCAATTGTTGTCTATGGGGTGCCCCCCTGCCCCCGTATATAAAGGAGTGGAGGAGGGGGCCGGCCAAGGAGGGTGGTGCGCCCTAGGGGGGAGTCCAACTCCCACAGGGAGTAGGACTCCCCTTTTTCCTATTAGGAGTAGGAGAGGGAAGGAAGAGGAAGGAGGGAGGAAGGAAAGGGGGGCCAGCCCCCTCCCAATTCGGATTGGGCTTGGGGGGTGCCCCCTCCCTTGCTCCTTTCCCCTCCTTTCCACTAAGGCCCAATAAGGCCCATATACCTCCCGGGGGTTCCGATAACCTCCCGGTGATCCGGTATTGTCCCAATCTCACCCGGAACCTTTCCGGTGTCCAAATATAGTCGTCCAATATATTGATCTTTATGTCTCGACCATTTCGAGACTCCTCGTCAAGTCCGTGATCACATCCGGGACTCCGAACAACCTTCGGTACATCAAAATATATAAACTCATAATGAAATTATCATCGTAACGTTAAGCGTGCGGACCCTACGGGTTCGAGAACAATGTAGACATGACCGAGACACGTCTCCGGTCAATAACCAATAGTGGAACCTGGATGCTCATATTGGCTCCTACATATTCTATGAAGATCTTTATCGGTCAGGCCGCATAACAACATACGTTTGTTCCCTTTGTCATCGGTATGTTACTTTCCCGAGATTCGATCGTCGGTATCTCAATACCTAGTTCAATCTCGTTACCGGCAAGTCTCTTTACTCGTTCTGTAATACATCATCTTGCAACTAACTTATTAGTTGCATTGCTTGCAAGGCTTAAGTGATGTGCATTACCGAGAGGGCCCAGAGATACCTCTCCGACAATCCGAGTGACAAATCCTAATGTCGAAATACGCCAACCCAACATGTACCTTTGGAGACACCTGTAGAGCACCTTTATAATCACCCAGTTATGTTGTGCGTTTGGTAGCACACAAAGTGTTCCTCCGGTAAACGGGAGTTGCATAATCTCATAGTCATAGGAACATGTATAAGTCATGAAGAAAGCAATAGCAACAAACTAAACGATCAAGTGCTAAGCTAACGAAATGGGTCAAGTCAATCACATCATTCTCCTAATGATGTGATCCCGTTAATCAAATGACAACTCATGTCTATGGTTAGGAAACTTAACCATCTTCGATCAACGAGCTAGCCAAGTAGAGGCATACTAGTGACACTATGTTTGTCTATGTATTCACACATGTATTATGTTTCCGGTTAATACAATTCTAGCATGAATAATAAACATTTATCATGATATAAGGAAATAAATAATAACTTTATTATTGCCTCTAGGGCATATTTCCTTCAGTCTCCCACTTGCACTAGAGTCAATAATCTAGATTACACAGTAATGATTCTAACACCCATGGAGCCTTGGTGCTGATCATGTTTTGCTCGTGGAAGAGGCTTAGTCAGCGGGTCTGCAACATTCAGATCCGTATGTATCTTGCAAATTTCTATGTCTCCCACTTGGACTAATTCCCGAATGGAATTGAAGCGTCTCTTGATGTGCTTGGTCCTCTTGTGAAATCTGGATTCCTTTGCCAAGGCAATTGCACCAGTATTGTTACAAAAGATTTTCATTGGACCTGATGCACTAGATATGACACCTAGATCGGATATGAACTCCTTCATCCAGACTCCTTCATTTGCTGCTTCCGAAGCAGCTATGTACTCTGCTTCACATGTAGATCCCGCCACAACGCTTTGTTTTGAATTGCACCAACTGACAGCTCCTCCGTTTAGTAAAAATACGTATCCGGTTTGCGATTTAGAATCATCCGGATTAGTGTCAAAGCTTGCATCAACGTAACCATTTATGATGAGCTCTTTGTCACCTCCATATACGAGAAACATATCCTTAGTCCTTTTCAGGTATTTCAGGATGTTCTTGACCGCTGTCCAGTGATCCACTCCTGGATTACTTTGGTACCTCCCTGCTAGACTTATAGCAAGGCACACATCAGGTCTGGTACACAACATTGCATACATGATAGAGCCTATGGCTGAAGCATAGGGAGCATCTTTCATTTTCTCTCTATCTTCTGCGGTGGTCAGACATTGAGTCTTACTCAACTTCACACCTTGTAACACAGGCAAGAACCCTTTCTTTGCCTGATCCATTTTGAACGTCTTCAAAACCTTGTCAAGGTATGTGCTTTGTGAAAGTCCAATTAAGCGTCTTGATCTATCTCTATAGATCTTAATGCCCAATATGTAAGCAGCTTCACCGAGGTCTTTCATTGAAAAACTCTTATTCAAGTATCCCTTTATGCTATCCAGAAATTCTATATCATTTCCAATCAATAATATGTCATCCACATATAATATCAGAAATGCTACAGAGCTCCCACTCACTTTCTTGTAAATACAGGCTTCTCCAAAAGTCTGTACAAAACCAAATGCTTTGATCACACTATCAAAGTGTTTATTCCAACTCCGAGAGGCTTGCACCAGTCCATAAATGGATCGCTGGAGCTTGCACACTTTGTTAGCTCCCTTTGGATCGACAAAACCTTCTGGCTGCATCATATACAACTCTTCTTCCAGAAATCCATTCAGGAATGCAATTTTAACATCCATTTGCCAAATTTCATAATCATAAAATGCGGCAATTGCTAACATGATTCAGACAAACTTAAGCATCGCTACGGGTGAGAAGGTCTCATCATAGTCAATCCCTTGAACTTGTCGAAAACCTTTTGCAACAAGTCGAGCTTTATAGACAGTAACATTACCGTCAGTGTCAGTCTTCTTCTTGAAGATCCATTTATTCTCAATTGCTTGCCGATCAACGAGCAAGTCAACCAAAGTCCACACTTTGTTCTCATACATGGATCCCATCTCAGATTTCATGGCTTCTAGCCATTTGGCGGAATCTGATCGCTTCTTCATAGTTCGTAGGTTCATCATGATCTAGTAGCATGACTTCTAGAACAGGATTACCATACCACTCTGGTGCGGATCTTACTTTGGTTGATCTACGAGGTTCGGTAGTAACTTGATCTGAAGTTTCATGATCATTATCATTAGCTTCCTCACTAATTGGTGTAGGTGTCACAGAAACCGGTTTCTGTGATGTACTACTTTCCAATAAGGGAGTAGGTACAATTACCTCATCAAGTTCTACTTTTCTCCCACTCACTTCTTTCGAGAGAAACTCCTTCTCTAGAAAAACTCCGAATTTAGCAACAGAAGTCTTGCCTTCGGATCTGTGATAGAAGGTGTACCCAACAGTCTCCTTTGGGTATCCTATGAAGACACATTTCTCCGATTTGGGTTCGAGCTTATCAGGTTGAAGCTTTTTCACATAAGCATCGCAGCCCCAAACTTTCAGAAACGACAACTTTGGTTTCTTGACAAACCACAGTTCATAAGGCGTCGTCTCAACGGATTTTGATGGTGTCCTATTTAACGTGAATGCAGCCGTCTCTAAAGCATAACCCCAAAATGATAACGGTAAATCAGTAAGAGACATCATAGATCGCACCATATCTAATAAAGTACGATTACGACGTTCGGACACACCATTACGCTGTGGTGTTCTGGGTGGCGTGAGTTGCGAAACTATTCCGCATTGTTTCAGATGTAGACCAGACTCGTAACTCAAATATTCTCCTCCACGATCAGATCATAGAAACTTTATTTTCTTGTTACGATGATTTTCAACTTCACTCTGAAATTCTTTGAACTTTTCAAATGTTTTAGACTTATGTTTCATTAAGTAGATATACCCATATCTGCTTAAATCATCTGTGAAGGTGAGAAAATAACGATATCTGCCATGAGCCTCTACATTCATTGGACCACATACATCTGTATGTATGATTTCCAACAAATCCGTTGCTCTCCCCATAGTACCGGAGAATGGCGTTTTAGTCATCTTACCCATGAGGCACGGTTCGCAAGTACCAAGTGATTCATAATCAAGTGGTTCCAAAAGTCCATCAGTATGGAGTTTCTTCATGCGCTTTATACCGATATGACCTAAACGACAGTGCCACAAATAAGTTGCACTATCATTATCAACTCTGCATCTTTTGATTTCAACATTATGAATATGTGTATCACTACTATCGAGATTCATCAAAAATAGACCACTCTTAAAGGGTGCATGACCATAAAAGATATTACTCATATAAATAGAACAACCATTATTCTCTGATTTAAATGAATAACCGTCTCGCATCAAACAAGATCCAGATATAATGTTCATGCTCAACGCTGGCACCAAATAACAATTATTTAGGTCTAATACTAATCCGGAAGGTAGATGTAGAGGTAGCGTGCCGACCGCGATCACATCGACTTTGGAACCATTTCCCATGCGCATCGTCACCTCATCCTTAGCCAATCTTTGCTTGATCCGTAGACCCTATTTTGACTTGCAAATGTTAGCAACAGAACCAGTATCAAATACCCAGGTGCTACTGCGAGCATTAGTAAGGTACATATCAATAACATGTATATCACATATACCTTTGTTCACTGTGCCATCCTTCTTATCCGTGGGGCAGTTCCGCTTCCACTGACCAGTCTGCTTGCAGTAGAAGCACTCAGTCTCAGGCTTAGGTCCAGACTTGGGTTTCTTCTCCTGAGCAGCAACTTGTTTGCTGTTCTTCTTGAAGTTCCCTTTCTTCTTCCCTTTGCCCTTTTTCTTGAAACTGGTGGTCTTATTGACCATCAACACTTGATGCTCCTTCTTGATTTCTACCTCCACGGCTTTTAGCATTGCGAAGAGATCAGGAATAGTCTTATCCATCCCTTGCATATTATAGTTCATCACGAAGCTTTTGTAGCTTGGTGGCAGTGATTGGAGAATTCTGTCAATGACGCTATCATCCAGAAGATTAACTCCCAGTTGAATCAAGTGATTATGATACCCAGACATCTTGAGTATATGCTCACTGACAGAACTATTCTCCTCCATCTTGCAGCTGTAGAACTTATTGGAGACTTCATATCTCTCAATCCGGGCATTTTCTTGAAATATTAACTTCAACTCCTGGAACATCTCATATGCTCCATGACGTTCAAAACGTCATTGAAGACCTGGTTCTAAGCCATAAAGCATGGCACACTGAATTATCGAGTAGTCATCAGCTTTGCTCTGCCAGACGTTCATAACATCTGGTGTTGCTCCTGCAGCAGGCTTGGCACTTAGCGGTGCTTCCAGGACGTAATTCTTCTGTGCAGCAATGAGGATAATCCTCAAGTTACGGACCCAGTCCGTGTAATTGCTACCATCATCTTTCAACTTTGCTTTCTCAAGGAACGCATTAAAATTCAATGGAACAACAGCACGAGCCATCTATCTACAATCAAACATAGACAAGCAAGATACTATCAGGTACTAAGTTCATGATAAATTTAAGTTCAATTAATCATATTACTTAAGAACTCCCACTTAGAAAGATACCCCTCTAATCCTGTAAGTGATCACGTGATCCAAATCAACTAAATCATGTCCGATCATCACGTGAGATGGAGTAGTATCAATGGTGAACATCAATATGTTGATCATATCTACTATATGATTCACGCTCGACCTTTCGGTCTCCGTGTTCCGAGGCCATATCTGTTATATGCTAGGCTCGTCAAGTTAAACCTGAGTATTCCGCGTGTGCAACTGTTTTGCACCCGTTGTATTTGAACGTAGAGCCTATCACACCCGATCATCACGTGGTGTCTCAGCACGAAGAACTTTCGCAATGGTGCATACTCAAGGAGAACACTTATACTTCGATAATTTAGTGAGGGATCATCTTATAATGCTACCGTCAATCAAAGCAAGATAAGATGCATAAAAGATAAACATCACATGCAATCAATATAAGTGATATGATATGGCCATCATCATCTTGTGCTTGTGATCTCCATCTTCGAAACACCGTCATAATCACCATCGTCACCGGCGCGACACCTTGATCACCATCGTAGCATCGTTGTCGTCTCGCCAATCTTATGCCTCCACGACTATCGCTACCGCTTAGTGATAAAGTAAAGCATTACAGCGCAATTGCATTGCATACAATAAAGCGACAACCATATGGCTCCTGCCAGTTGCCGATAACTCAGTTAGAAAACATGATCATCTCATACAATTAAAATTTAGCATCATGTCTTAACCATATCACATCACAACATGCCCTGCAAAAACAAGTTAGACGTCCTCTACTTTGTTGTTGCAAGTTTTACGTGGCTGCTACGGGCTTTGCAAGAACCGTTCTTACCTACGCATCAAAACCACAACGATAGTTTGTCAAGTTGGTGCTGTTTTAACCTTCGCAAGGACCGGGCGTAGCCACACTTGGTTCAACTAAAGTTGGAGAAACTGACACCCGCCAGCCACCTGTGTGCAAAGCACGTCGGTAGAACCAGTCTCGCGTAAGCGTACGCGTAATGTCCGTCCGGGCCGCTTCATCCAACAATACCGCCGAACCAAAGTATGACATGCTGGTAAGCAGTATGACTTATATCGCCCACAACTCACTTGTGTTCTACTCATGCATAACATCAACGCATAAAACCTAGGCTCGGATGCCACTGTTGGGGAACGTAGTAATTTCAAAAAAAATCCTACGCACACGCAAGATCATGGTGATGCATAGCAACGAGAGGGGAGAGTGTTGTCTACATACCCTCGTAGACTGGAAGCGGAAGCGTTAGCACAACGCGGTTGATGTAGTCATACGTCTTCATGGCCCGACTGATCAAGCACCGAAACTACGGCACCTCCGAGTTCTAGCACACGTTCAGCTCGATGACGATCCCCGGACTCCGATCCAGCAAAGTGTCGGGGAAGAGTTCCGTCAGCATGACGGTGTGGTGACGATCTTGATGTTCTACCATTGCAGGGCTTCACCTAAGCACCGCTACAATATTATCGAGGATTATGGTGGAGGGGGGCACCGCACACGGCTAAGAGATCAATGATCAATTGTTGTCTATGGGGTGCCCCCTGCCCCCGTACATAAAGGAGTGGAGGAGGGGGCCGACCAAGGAGGGTGGCGCGCCCTAGGGGGGAGTCCAACTCCCACATGGAGTAGGACTCCCCTTTTTCCTATTAGGAGTAGGAGAGGGAAGGAAGAGGAAGGAGGGAGGAAGGAAAGGGGGGGCCGGCCCCCTCCCAATTCGGATTGGGCTTGGGGGGGGCGCCCCCTCCCTTGCTCCTTTCCCCTCCTTTCCACTGAGGCCCAATAAGGCCCATATACCTCCCGGGGGGTTCCGATAACCTCCCAATGATCCGGTATTGTCCCAATCTCACCCGGAACCTTTCTGGTGTCCAAATATAGTCGTCCAATATATCGATCTTTATGTCTCGACCATTTCGAGACTCCTCGTCAAGTCCGTGATCACATCCGGGACTCCGAACAACCTTCGGTACATCAAAATATATAAACTCATAATGAAACTATCATCGTAACGTTAAGCGTGCGGACCCTACGGGTTCAAGAACAATGTAGACATGACCGAGACACGTCTCCGGTCAATAACCAATAGCGGAACCTAGATGCTCATATTGGCTCCTACATATTCTACGAAGATCTTTATCGGTCAGACCGCATAACAACATACGTTTGTTCCCTTTGTCATCGGTATGTTACTTGCCCGAGATTCGATCGTCGGTATCTCAATACCTAGTTCAATCTCGTTACCGGCAAGTCTCTTTACTCGTTCTGTAATACATCATCTTGCAACTAACTTATTAGTTGCATTGCTTGCAAGGCTTAAGTGATGTGCATTACCAAGAGGGCCTAGAGATACCTCTCTGACAATCGGAGTGACAAATCCTAATGTCGAAATACGCCAACCTAACATGTACCTTTGGAGACACCTGTAGAGCACCTTTATAATCACCCAGTTACGTTGTGACGTTTGGTAGCACACAAAGTGTTCCTCCGGTAAACGGGAGTTGCATAATCTCATAGTCATAGGAACATGTATAAGTCATGAAGAAAGCAATAGCAACAAACTAAATGATCAAGTGCTAAGCTAACGAAATGGGTCAAGTCAATAACATCATTCTCCTAATGATGTGATCCCATTAATGAAATGACAACTCATGTACATGGTTAGAAAACTTAACCATCTTCAATCAACGAGCTAGCCAAGTAGAGGCATACTAGTGACACTATGTTTGTATATGTATTCACACATGTATTATGTTTTCGGTTAATACAATTCTAGCATGAATAATAAACATTTATCATGATATAAGGAAATAAATAATAACTTTATTATTGCCTATAGGGCATATTTCCTTCATCCTCAACTCACCACCAAGGATCATCTTATGACGAATGTGCTTGGAAGCTTAAGAAAGGGGGTAAGCACTCGTAGACAATTAGCAAACTATTGTAAACATCACGTGTTTGTCTCTTGTGTCGAACCCCACAAGGTCTATGAGGCGCACGAAGATCCGGATTGGCTCAAAGCCATGCATGAAGAACTCAATAACTTCGAGCGCAACAAAGTGTGGAGATTGGTGCCAGGGCCGACGGTGAACCATAATGTCATTGGAACCAAGTGGATATTTAAGAACAAGCAAGATGCTCATGGGATTATCATTCGCAACAAGGCTCGTTTGGTAGCACAAGGTTACTCCCAAGTCGAGGGTATCGACTACGGTGAAACCTTCGCTCCTGTTGCTCGTCTTGAATCCATTCGCATGTTGGTTGCATATGCTTATCATCATAACTTTAAGTTACAACAAATGGATGTGAAGAGTGCTTTTATTAATGGTCCTATTAATGAATTGGATTATGTCAAGCAACCCCCCGGGTTCGAGGATCCCTACTTTCCCGATCATGTGTATCAACTCGATAAGGCACTCTATGGCCTTAAACAAGCCCCACGTGTGTGGTATGACCACCTTACCGAGTTGCTACAAGACCGTGGTTTTGAAGTTGGGCTAATCGACCCACTCTTTTTACTAAGAAGGTCAAAGGGGAGTTGTTTGTGTGCCAATTATATGTTGATGATATTATCTTTGGTTCTCCTAACAAAGCTTTCAATGAGGAATTTGCCGCTCTCATGACCTCAAAGTTTGAGATGTCTTCCATGGGAGAGTTGAAGTTCTTTCTCGGGTTCGAAGTGAAGCAAAGGAGAGAAGGAACCTTCATCAACCAAGCCAAATACATTCAAGACATGCTTAAGAGATTCAAGCTAAGTGATGTCAAGCCGGCGTCCACTCCCATGCCCACCAAGTGCCAACTTGACATTGATCCCAATGGTAAAGCGGTGGATCAAAAGGTATATCGCTCCATGATTGGCTCCTTGCTTTACCTTTGTGCATCTAGACCGGATATCATGTTGAGTGTGGGAATTTGTGCACGGTTTCAAGTTGCACCTAAGGAAAGTCACTATGTGGAGGTCAAACAAATCTTTCGATATTTGGCTCATACCCCAAACTTTGGCTATGGTACCCAAGAGGAGCAAACTTCAAGCTTGTAGGTTATTCAGACTCGGATTGGGCGGGAGACAAAGTGGATAGGAAGTCCACTTCTGGAGGGTGCCAATTTCTTGGCTGCTCTTTGGTGAGTTGGTCTTCCAAGAAGCAAAGTTGTGTGTCTCTCTCGTCCACGGAAGTGGAGTATGTGGCTGCCGGTAGTTGTTGTGCTCAACTTTTATGGATGAGGCAAACTTTAAAGGATTACGGTGTCATTTGTGACAAAGTGCCTCTTTGGTGTGACAATGAAAGTGCCATCAAGATTTCTCTCAACCCGGTGCAACACTTCAAGACGAAGCATATTGAGATTCGGTATCACTTCATCCGGGATCACATTAGGCGAGGGGAGATCGAGCTCAACTATGTCAACACTCATGATAACCTTGCAGATATCTTCACGAAGCCATTGGATGAAGCAAGATTTCGCGAGTTAAGGCATGAGCTAAATATCATCGATTCAAGCAATGCTACTTGAACCCTTGCACACCCCACCATACTCAACTTGTTATCTTGTTTAGATGCAGGCATGGACATAGGGGGAGTGGTGTTCTCTCAAAGAACTCTTCCTCCTCCCATTATGCATAAATTGATCAACTCTTTCACATTATCTTGTTGATAAACGAGTTTTGGTCATGGTCCCAAGGATAATTCTTTGCGGTGCCATACCAATTGACTCATACATAGGTGGCTACGGCCTCCGACCCCCTTGTTCGTGTTGTGCCTTGTGTTAGTCCTTCTTGTCCGTGCCTTAGTTTGTTTTCTTAGACGCTCGGTGTAGGGGTCTCCAAGTGTGGTTCTCTTTCTTTTTCTTTTTGTCTTTTTTTCTTGGAGACCCACCTTTTTCCCCGTGCTTTCTCTATCCCAAGCCTTCCCTTCCTCAAGCCATCTAGTCTAATTGCACACTCTTGTCCATGGCTTTTGGTGATGGTGACCGGGTGGTACAACCGGGGTCACAGGCGGTTCTACCGCTGGTGCTCTCCAGGCGGTCTCCCTGCGGTGGCTGAGCGGTTCCATCGCTCAACCACTGGGGTGCCCGTCTAGCCGGTTCTACCGGTTGGTTACGGCAGTACTACCACTACCTCTTGGCGATGGAAGTACCGCCCGTAACCACTGGCTCGTACCAGGCAGCGGTACAAGCGCTCCCTTGAGCGGTACAACCGTCGCGCGACTTTGGGCCTATATATTCCCCTCGGGCTGGTGGGGGTTTCTTTTCTTCCTTCCCCAGCCCTTCCCATCTTGTGCCCTAGCCGCCGGCCGCCATTGCCTCTGCCCCGGAGTGCTTCTCGCGCTTCAGATCCATTGGGGTCTCCGTGGATCCTCTCCAAGGAGGCCTCCTCCTTCCTGATTTCTTCCCATGGATGCCGGTAATGCCCCATTGACCTCCGTTCTTCGTTCTAGGGTTTGTTCCCCTTGTTCTAGGGCATTACTTGACATTCCGCGTTTATTGGTTAAACTATTGGGTGGAAGAGATCACTTTTTGCCTCCTGCTTAGATTTCACGTCTTTGAGAGTAGAATATGGCTAGTATGATTCAAATTTCGCGGTTAAATCTAGTCTCTACCTGTAGTACCACTGTTCAGCGATTCTACCGCCTCTGTAGGCAGTACAACCGCTGGAGCGGTACTACCGGTAGGAGAACCGGTTCAACCGGGATATCTGCACCATGTAGCCCTGTTTCATTTTCTAAGCTTGTGCAATATATCTTTTCTTCTATTTTGCGTGTGCAATCCTCTCATCTTTGTTGGGTCTCTTGTGTTCTCCTTGTGTGTGTGTTCAGGTGGCTCTAGTTCTCGCTCTACTCCTCGCAAGACCAAAAAGAGGGCACGGCGGACCTTGCGTCCGGTTGTGTCTGATGATGAAGAAGAGGTTGTGATTCCCACCAAGCCCACTCGCCGTGAAAAGTCTTCCGCTGCAAAGCAACGTGTGGTAATGCTGTTGCACCGTTGGAAAGCCAAGGATTGGGAAGCCTTCCGCTTGAAGAATCCTTATGAGGTTCCCATTGCTCCTCATTGGACCACCGTTCAATTCCAGAATGAGATGCAAGTACGAATTGTTCATGAACTCTTTGAGCACAACAAGAATAGGTACGCCAAGCAGTGGACCATCGATCTTGACCATTGGAGGAACAACTTGGAGTATTTTGGTGAGGCATTGGCTCTCTGCGAGGAATTTGATCTTGTCAAGCTCATGTCAGTCAACTGTGACTTTGATGTTCAACTCATCCATCAGTTCTATGCCACGGTTCACTTTGGAGAAGATGACGCGCGCACTCTCACTTTCATGTGTCGTGATGAGCTCTTTCAAGTTCTCTGGAGGGCTTTTTGCAATGCTATTGGGTATGATGATACCGTTCTGGAAGAAAGGGGTGACATTCGTCCTCATGACCATCATGAGTCCATGCCTAAGGAGAAGCTTGCCCCTCTGTACATTCGGGGCCGTGGGATTATTGGAGAATCCAAGGATTTGGAGAAGGTCTATGACATCATGCACCGAGTGTTCCGTAATGTGCTCTTGCCCAAGGTGGGCAATCAAGATGAGATTCATGGCTATCTGGTTGACTTGATGGTTGCTATGAAGACCATGGTGGGGACTGGTGCAACGTTTGATGTGTCCAATTGGCTGTGGCATGAGAAGTACAACATGGTCATCTACCGTAAGGTCCCAATCTATGCTCCGTTTGTCATGTGCTTTCTGAACTCTGTGTGGGTTGTTCGTCGTCCTGGAGAGCTCCTCACTTCTCCAGACAATCTCACTGTTCATGAGGTCAAGCTTCTTAATAAGAAGAAGCACGCCGAGCCTCGCTTTCCTGCCAATGCTCCTGAGGATGTCTATGCCACTTCTGACGATGAGGACTTTGAGATGGAGCCAGGGGCCAAGCCCTCTTGGGTGGCCAAGCTCACTGCCAAGGTGAAGAAGACCTTTTGTCTCTAGACTGACATCCAGAAGAAGATGTATGTGGCACATGTCAATGAGAAGCTTGCACGGCATCGCCAAATTGCAATGATGAAGCACCTCAATATGCCGGTTCAAAGTGGCTCTGAGAAGAGCATCACCCCGAAGGAGCGTTGGATATCTACCCACATCACCTGGACTGATGATGAAGCCCCTCCCTAGCCATCCACCTCTTTTGCTGCAGCTGACAATGCCATGGAGGAATCCGATCATGACGACGATGACGACTCTGCTGATGAGGACCCAGATGCGACCGAGGAGTCAGAGGAGGACAACTGAGCTTTGGGACGCTAGCTTCGCTCTTTTCCTTTTTGGTGTCTTGATGCCAAAGGGGGAGAGGGTTCTATAGGTCTCGGGATTTGCATGGGTTTCTCGTTTTCTCGTGTTTCTCTTTAGTGTTGAACTTTGTTTGTGGTCTTGCTTCGTTTCTTGCTGTGTGTGAGACTTGTGCTACTCCTTTTTCTATTTCATTTCGTCGGTTATTATTATTATTATTGCTATCTATCCGTTATGTTGTCTCTCACATTATGTGCTTAGAGTGGTGAGTCTATAAAATCTAGGGGGAGTCTAGCCCTGAAAGTGTGCCCATACTTTCTAACAGCTAGTTCATATTGGGGCACACATCTAGGGGGAGTTCTGACTAGATTTCATAGACTTCTCTCTTGCAAATCGTGTTGTCGTCATCATCCACCAAAAAAGGGGAGATTGAAAGGGCATTTCCCTACTTTATGTTTTGGATGATGATGACAACCCTTTGTTGGTCTAATCTTGTGCTAAATGTTTCAGGTTCTCGACGCTTAGGCCTACATCGGAAAGCTATTCTCTCTCATAGGAAAAGATCGAAGACGGAGTCCTCTATGCTTTTTATCTCTTTCGTCGTAGGGAACCCGTACTATCAAGAGGGAATCCTCATTAGAAAGAACTGGGGGAATCTATTCACGTACACCTTCCTCACCCCTCCTTTGTCTTTCTCAGGTGTGAGAGAGAGAGTTTCCCTTATCTCTTCCCTTATATTCTTCTGCTCACTGTTACTTCCCAGCGGTTGTACCGCTCTCTGGAGCGGTTGTACCGCTGGTTCTTGACGCTCACCAGCTTTGATCGAGCGGTTGTACCGCTGCTTCCGGGCGGTGGTACCGCCACCATGCTCTGCAAAAGCTAGGACGGTGGTTCGGCCATGCACCGCTCAAGTACCGCTCAAGGTTCTTGTTTGATGCGGTTATCGGGCGGTAGTGGCCCGGTTGGTCCGGTCGTTCCTCGATGACCGGTACCAGGTGGTCTGAGCGGTTCTTCCGCTCAGAACTTAGCCACCCAAGAGCTCAAGGCCATGCGGTTGTTCCGTCCATGCACCGCCCAAGTACCGGTCAAGCTTCTATTTTGATGCGGTAGTTGTGCGGTGGCTAGGCGGTTAGTCCGATGATATGTCTCCAATGTATCTATAATTTTTGATTGCTCCATGCTATATTATCTACTGTTTTGAATGTTTATGGGCTTTATTATACACTTTTATATCATTTTTTGGGACTAACCTATTAACCCAGAGCCGAGTGCCAGTTTCTGTTTTTACCCTGTTTTAGGGTTTCGAAGAAAAGGAAAATCAAACGGAGTCCAATTGACCTGAAACTTCACGGAACTCATTTTTGGAAGGAAAGAAGCCAAGAAGACTTGGAGTGCATGTTGGGGAACCTACAAGGAGGTCACGAGGGAGGGGGGCGCGCCCACCCCCCTGAGCGCGCCCTCCACCCTCATGAGCCCCTCGTGGCCCCCTGACATACTTCTTCCGCCTATATATCTCCATATACCCTAAAAACATCGGAGAGCAGAATAGATCGGGAGTTCCGCTGCCAAAAGCCTCCGTAGCCACCGAAAACCAATCTAGACCCGTTCCGGCACCCTGCCGGAGGGGGAATCCTTCTCCGGTGGCCATCTTCATCATCCCGGTGCTCTCCATGACGAGGAGGGAGTAGTTCTCCCTCGGGGCTGAGGGTATGTACCAGTAGCTATGTGTTTGATCTCTCTCTCTCTCTCTCTCTCTCTCTCTCTCTCTCTCGTGTTCTTGAGGTGATACGATCTTTATGTATCGCGAGCTTTGCTATTATAGTTGGATCCTATGATGTTTCTCCTCCCCTCTTCTCTCTTGTAATGAATTGAGTTTCCCCTTTGAAGTTATCTTATCGGATTGAGTCTTTAAAGATTTGAGAACACTTGATGTATGTCTTGCCGTGCGTATCTGTGGTGACAATGGGATACCACGTGATTCACTTGATGTATGTTTTGGTGATCCAACTTGCGGGTTCCACCCATGAACCTATGCATAGGGGTTGGCACACGTTTTCGTCGTGATTCTCCGGTAGGAACTTTGGGGCACTCTTTGAGGTCCTATGTGTTGGTTGAATAGATGAATCTGAGATTGTGTGATGCATATCGTATAATCATGCCCACGGATACTTGAGGTGACATTGGAGTATCTAGGTGACATTAGGGTTTTGGTTGATTTGTGTCTTCAGGTGTTATTCTAGTACGAACTCTAGGGCTGTTTGTGACACTTATAGGAATAGCCCAACGGATTTATTGGAAAGAATAACTTTGAGGTGGTTTCGTACCCTACCATAATCTCTTCGTTCGTTCTCGCTATTAGTGACTTTGGAGTGACTCTTTGTTGCATGCTGAGGGATAGTTTTATGATCCAATTATGTTAGTATTGTTGAGGGAACTTACACTAGCGAAAGTATGAACCCTAGGCCTTATTTCCACACATTGCAATACCGTTTACGCTCACTTTTATCACTTGTTACCTTGCTGTTTTTATAATTTCAGATTACAAATACCTTTATCTACCATCCATATACCACTTGTATCACCATCTCTTCGCCGAACTAGTGCACCTATACAATTTACCATTGTATTGGGTGTGTTGGGGACACAAGAGACTCTTTGTTATTTGGTTGCAGGGTTGCTTGAGAGAGACCATCTTCATCCTACGCCTCCTACGGATTGATAAACCTTAGGCCATCCACTTGAGGGAAATTTGCTACTGTCCTACAAACCTCTGCATTTGGAGGCCCAACAATGTCTACAAGAAGAAGGTTGTGTAGTAGACATCAAGCTCTTTTCTGGCGCCGTTGCCGGGGAGGTGAGTGCTTGAAGGTATATCTTTAGATCTTGCAATCGAGTCTTTTAGTTTCTTGTTTTATCACTAGTTTAGTTTATAAAAGAAAACTATAAAAAATGGAATTGAGTTTGTCTCATACGCTTCACCTTTTGAATATCTTTCGTGAGTATGATGGAAAGGATAATTGTGCTCAAGTGCTAGAAGAAGAAATCTATAAAATGTTTGGCACTAAATATTTGAATGATGAGCATGATTGCAATGTTGTTAGTATGAATTCCTTGAATATCCATGATGCTAATGATATGCAAAGCCACAAGCCTGGGGAAGCTATGTTTGATGAAGATGATATTTTTTGTCCCCCAAGTTTTGATGAGCAAATTTATTATGTTGAAAGCATGCCTCCTATCTATGATGATTATTGTGATGACATGTATGCTTTAAAGAACAATAATAACCATGAAAATTGTCATCTTGATCTTAATTTTCAATCACATGATAGTTATTTTGTTGAGTTTGCTCCCACTATTATTCATGAGAAGAATTTTGCTTCTGTGGAGAGTAATAAATTTTCTATGCTTGTAGATCATGAAAAGAATGCTTTAGGTGCTGGTTATATTTTTGAATTCATTCATGATGCTACTGAAAATTATTATGAGGGTGGAATATATGCTTGTAGGAATTGCAATAATATCAAGTTTCCTCTCTATGTGCTTAAAGTTTTGAAGTTATGCTTGTTTTACCTTCCTATGCTAGTTGATTATTGTTCCCATAAGTTGTTTGCTCACAAAATCCCCATGCATAGGAAGTGGGTTAGACTTAAATGTGCTAGTCATATTCTTCAACATGCTCTCTTTATGTTACAATTCTTATCTTTTATGTGAGCATCGTTGAAATCATCATGCCTAGCTAGGGGCGTTAAACGATAGCGCTTGTTGGGAGGCAACCCAATATTATTTTTGTTCCTTGATTTTTGCTCCTGTTTAGTAATAAATAATTCATCTAGCCTCTGCTTAGATGTGATTTTATGCTTTTAATTACTGTTTGTGCCAAGTAGAATCTTTGGGAAGACTTTGGGAAAGTCTTGTTGATCATGCTGTAAAAAACAGAAACTTTAGCGCTCACGAGAATTGCTGCCATTTTTATTTGGAGAGTGATATTTAGTTAATTCTTTTTGCAGATGATTAATAGATAAATTCCTCAGGTCCAGAAATTTATTTGAGAATTTTATGAGTTCCATAAGTATACGTTTGATCCAGATTATTACAGACTGTTCTGTTTTTGACAGATTCTGTTTTTCATGTGTTGTTTACTTATTTTGATGAATCTATGGCTAGTAAAATAGTTATAAACCATAGAGAAGTTGGAATACAGTAGGTTTAACACCAATATAAATAAAGAATGAGTTCATTACAGTACCTTGAAGTGGTGATTTATTTTCTTATACTAACAGAGCTTACGAGTTTTTTGTTAAGTTTTGTGTTGTGAAGTTTTCAAGTTTTGGGTAAGGATTCGATGGACTATGGAATAAGGAGTGGCAAGAGCCTAAGCTTGGGGATTCACAAGGCACTCCAAGGTAATATTAAAGGATAGCCAAGAGCCTAAGCTTGGGGATGCCCCGGAAGGCATCCCCTCTTTCGTCTTCGTTCATCGGTAACTTTACTTGGAGCTATATTTTTATTCGCCACATGATATGTGTTTTGCTTGGAGCGTCAATTTATTTTGTTAGGATTTTCTTGATGTTATTTAGAACAATGTTTTTCATCTTTTATTTCAATAAAAGTGGCATTGATAGCCTTTACTATGCCTATGTTACAAGTATACACGTTGCTGTTTGAAAACAGAAAGTTTACCGCTGTTGCAATAATTCCCTAGAAAATTCAGAATGTGATAAAATGTTGAAACCTTTTGCATATTAATATATGATAAATTTAATACAGTGGGAATTTTATTTCATAATTTTTGGAGCTAGGGAAGTATGGATGTTGCAACATTCTTTACAGACTATCCTGTTTAGGCAGATTGCTGTTATGTTTGCATTGTTTGCATATGTTTGCTTCTTTAATGATTCTATTTGAGGATAGGACTATTAAATATGCAGAGGAATTTATTATTCAATGTTGAATAATAATTTTTAGTGATTTGCTACAGTAGAGAATGATAAGGTTTTTGCAATGGTTTATACTAACTTATCTCACGAGTCCTTGTTGAGTTTTGTGTGGATGAAGCTTTTGAGATTTAGGGAGACCGTGATATGAGAGGAATTAAGGAGACACAAAAGCTCAAGATTGGGGATGCCCAAGGCATCCCAAGATAATATTTCAAGAAGTCTCAAGCGTCTAAGCTTGGGGATGCCCCGGTTGGCATCCCACCTTTCTTCTTCAGCAACTATCGGTCAATATCGGTTGATCCTAAGTTTTTACTTCTTCACATGATGTTTGTCATTCTTAGAATGTCATTTTATTTTGATTTGCTTGCTGTTTGAATAGAATACCAAAATCTGAAATTATTAAATGTTAGAGAGTCTTCATATAGTTGCATAATTATTCGACTACTCATTGATCTTCACTTAAATCTTTCGGAGTAGTTTGTCATTTGCTCTAGTGCTTCACTTATATCTTTTAGAGCATGGTGGTAGTTTTATTTTGAAGAAATAGATGAACTCTCATGCTTCACTTAGATTATTTTGAGAGTCTTAAATAGCATGGTAATTTTCTTAAATAATCCTAATATGCTAGGTATACAAGAAGAATAATAAAATTCTCTTATGAGTGTGTTGAATACTATGAGAAGTTTGATGCTTGATGATTGTTTTGAGATATGAGGATGGTAATATTAGAGTCATGCTAGTTGCATAGTTGTGAATTTGAGAAATACTTGTGTTGAAGTTTGTGATTGTCGTAGCATGCGCGTATGGTGAACCGTTATGTGATGAAGTCAGAGCATGATTTATTTATTGATTGTCTTCCTTATGGGTGGCGGTCGGGGACGAGCGATGGTCTTTTCCTACCAATCTATCCCCCTAGGAGCATGCGCGTAATACTTTGCTTTGATAACTTGTAGATTTTTGCAATAAGTATATGAGTTCTTTATGACTAATGTTGAGTCCATGGATTATACGCACTCTCACCCTTCCACCATTGCTAGCCTCTCTAGTACCGCGCAACTTTCGCCGGTACCATAAACCCACCATATACCTTCCTCAAAACAACCACCATACCTACCTATTATGGCATTTCCATAGCCATTCCGAGATATATTGCCATGCAAATTTCCACCGTTCCGTTTATTATGACACGCTCCATCATTGTCATATTACTTTGCATGATCATGTAGTTGGCATCGTATTTGTGGCAAAGCCACCATTCATAATTCTTTCATACATGTCACTCATGAGTCATTGCACACCCCGGTACACCGCCGGAGGCATTCATATAGAGTCATATCTTGTTCTAAGTATCGAGTTGTAATTCTTGAGTTGTAAGTAAATAAAAGTGTGATGATCATCATTATTAGAGCATTGTCCCAGTGAGGAAAGGATGATGGAGACTATGATTCCCCCACAAGTCGGGATGAGACTCCGGACGGAAATAAATAAATAAAAGAGGTCAAAGAAGCCCGAATAAAAAAGGGATAAAAGAGTCCATAAAAAAAAGAGAAGGCCCAAATAAATAAAATAAAAAATGAGAGAAAAAGAGAGAAGGGACAATGCTACTATCCTTTTACCACACTTGTGCTTCAAAGTAGCACCATGATCTTCATGATAGAGAGTCTCCTATGTTGTCACTTTTATATACTAGTGGGAATCTTTCATTATAGAACTCGGCTTGTATATTCCAATGATGGGCTTCCTCAAAATGCCCTAGGTCTTCGTGAGCAAGCGAGTTGGATGCACACCCACTTAGTTTCTTTTTGAGCTTTCATATACTTATAGCTCTAGTGCATCCGTTGCATGGCAATCCCTACTCACTCACATTGATATCTATTGATGGGCATCTCCATAGCCCGTTGATACGCCTAGTTGATGTGAGACTATCTTCTCCCTTTTTGTCTTCTCCACAACCACCATTCTATTCCACCTATAGTGCTATGTCCATGGCTCATGCTCATGTATTGCGTGAAGATTGAAAAAGTTTGAGAACATCAAAAGTATGAAACAATTGCTTGGCTTGTCATCGGGGTTGTGCATGACATAAATATTTTGTGTGGTGAAGATAGAGCATAGCCAGACTATATGATTTTGTAGGGATAGCTTTCTTTGGCCATGTTATTTTGAGAAGACATAATAGCTTAGTAGTATGCTTGAAGTATTATTATTTTTATTTCAATATGAACTTTTGTCTTGAATCTTTCGGATCTGAATATTCATACCGCAATTAAGAAGAATTACATTGGAATTATGCCAAGTAGCACTCCGCATCAAAAATTCTGTTTTTATCATTTACCTACTCGAGGACGAGCAGGAATAAAGCTTGGGGATGCTGATACATCTCCAACGTATCTATAATTTTTGATTGCTCCATGCTATATTATCTACTGTTTTGAATGTTTATGGGCTTTATTATACACTTTTATATCATTTTTTGGGACTAACCTATTAACCCAGAGCCCAGTGCCAGTTTTCTGTTTTTACCCTGTTTTAGGGTTTCAAAGAAAAGGAAAATCAAACGGAGTCCAATTGACCTGAAACTTTACGGAACTCATTTTTGGAAGGAAAGAAGCCCAGAAGACTTGGAGTGCACGTTGGGGAACCTACGAGGAGGTCACGAGGCAGGGGGGCGCGCCCACCCCCTGAGCGCGCCCTCCACCCTCGTGAGCCCCTCGTGCCCCCCTGACGTACTTCTTCCACCTATATATCTCCATATACCCTAAACCATCGGAGAGCAGAATAGATCGGGAGTTCCGCCGCCAGAAGCCTTCGTAGCCACCGAAAACCAATCTAGACCCGTTCCGGCACCCTGCCGGAGGGGGAATCCTTCTCCGGTGGCCATCTTCATCATCCCGATGCTCTCCATGATGAGGAGGGAGTAGTTCTCCCTCGGGGCTGAGGGTATGTACCAGTAGCTATGTGTTTGATCTCTCTCTCTCTCTCTCGTGTTCTTGAGGTGATACGATCTTGATGTATCGCGAGCTTTGCTATTATAGTTGGATCATATGATGTTTCTCCTCCCCCTCTTCTCTCTTGTAATAAATTGAGTTTCCCCTTTGAAGTTATCTTATCGGATTGAGTCTTTAAAGATTTGAGAACACTTGATGTATGTCTTGTCGTGCGTATCTGTGGTGACAATGGGATACCACGTGATTCACTTGATGTATGTTTTGGTGATCAACTTGCGGTTTCCACCCATGAACCTATGCATAGGGGTTGGCACACGTTTTCGTCGTGATTCTCCGGTAGGAACTTTGGGGCACTCTTTGAGGTCCTATGTGTTGGTTGAATAGATGAATCTGAGATTGTGTGATGCATATCGTATAATCATGCCCACAGATACTTGAGGTGACATTGGAGTATCTAGGTGACATTAGGGTTTTGGTTGATTTGTGTCTTCAGGTGTTATTCTAGTACGAACTCTAGGGCTGTTTGTGACACTTATAGGAATAGCCCAACAGATTGATTGGAAAGAATAACTTTGAGGTGGTTTCGTACCCTACCATAATCTCTTCGTTCGTTCTCTGCTATTAGTGACTTTGGAGTGACTCTTTGTTGCATGTTGAGGGATAGTTTTATGATCCAATTATGTTAGTATTGTTGAGGGAACTTACACTAGCGAAAGTATGAACCCTAGGCCTTATTTCCACACATTGCAATACCGTTTATGCTCACCTTTATCACTTGTTACCTTGCTGTTTTTATAATTTCAGATTACAAATACCTTTATCTACCATCCATATACCACTTGTATCACCATCTCTTCGCCGAACTAGTGCACCTATACAATTTACCATTGTATTGGGTGTGTTGGGGACATAAGAGACTCTTTGTTATTTGGTTGCAGGGTTGCTTGAGAGAGACCATCTTCATCCTACACCTCCTACGGATTGATAAACCTTAGGCCATCCACTTGAGGGAAATTTGCTACTGTCCTACAAACCTCTGCATTTGGAGGCCCAACAATGTCTACAAGAAGAAGGTTGTGTAGTAGACATCATTCGATTATTTTCTTAACCGGTACTACCGCCTGCTGGCCTAGTTGTACCGCCTGGTAGGGTTCTGCAGATACACCGTGAGTCCCGGTTGTACCGGGACAAGGACCGGTTGTACCGCTGCAGTGCTAAAAACGCTGTAACGGCTGAAATTTTAGGGTTGCTATATAAGGGTGCTTCTCCTACCTACCACTCTGACCTTTGACCTCTCTCACTCCACCATTAATGCACCTCAAGCTCTCTTGCCCGATCTCTCTCTAGCCACTCAAACTTGTTGATTTGCTAGGGATTGAAGGAGGAGACCTAGATCTACACTTCCACCAAAGGATATTTGCTTCCCCCATACTTTCTTGTGTGGATTTTGTTACTCTTGGGTGTTTGAGCACCCTAGATGGTTGAGGTCACCTCGGAGCCATATTCCATTGTGGTGAAGCTTCGTGGTTTCGTTGGGAGCCTCCAATTAAGTTGTGGAGAGAGCCCCAACCTTGTTTGTAAAGGTTCGGTCGCCGCCTTCAAGGGCACCAATAGTGGAGTCACGACATCTCGCATTGTGTGAGGGCGTGAGGAGAATACGGTGGCCCTAGTGGCTTCTTGGGGAGCATTGTGATAAGACCTTCGTAACTAGATCCGTGTTTTTATGTTTCAGTGACTTTTTGGGCCAAAAGTTATCATGTCTGGTCTACGTAAATTATCACGGTTGTGGTACATAAGTTATCAAGTTGTTTACACCTAAAATTACCAAGGCATAAAAATGGACAAAAAACCTCCAACTTTCTCCTCATGTGCACATGCATGTATGCACTACAGGACAAAAAACCAATGTCATAATATATTCCCCCTCATTTGGAAATGCAAAAGATTTATAGTCCAGACAGAACTTGTGCCCTTATGTTCTCAGTAGGCAACGAATGCTTCGACAAACGCCACAGAAACACTCTTATCTTGGCTGGGAACATGAGTGTTCCATAATAGCTTCCCTGATTTCTCGTCCCTACATGAACTGGAAGAACCCGAAGTGCCATCTAGCCATGCTTCTCTCCGCTGCTGCCTCGTCACCAGCATTCTATAGGCCGAGCAGACCGGGAAAGAGTCGTTTCTCTCAAGATTCCATGCCCAATAATTGTTGATATTCCTCGTACATATGGGGATCACCGTGATAGCTGGAACATCAATGGTCAGAAAAATTTCCTCGACTCTCTGTATATCCCACGTGGCCGTCGTGGAGTCAATGAAGTCCGACGCTAATATCTGGGGTTACCGCACCTTGCTGCCATAGGGGCGCATCATCTCGTCTCCGGGGATCCAATTATTCATCCATACATCCGTGGAAGCTCCGTTGCATATGCGCTTAATGAGTGCTTGTTTTAGAACTTCAACGCCTTCCATGATGGACCTTCATATTTGACTTGGGTGAGGCCCAATGATGTCTACTATGCAACCTTCTTCTTGTAGACGTTGTTGGGCCTCCAAGTGTAGAGGTTTGTAGAACAGTAGCAAATTTTCCTCAAGTGGATGAACCAAGGTTTATCAATCCGTTGGAGGCATAGGATGAAGATGGTCTCTCTCAAACAACCCGCAAGCAAATAACAAAGAGTCTCTTGTGTCCCCGACACACCCAATACAATGGTATATTGTATATGTGCACTAGTTTGGCGAAGAGATGGTGATACAAGTGCAATATGGATGGTAGATAAAGGTTTTTGTAATTTAAAAATATAAAAACAGCAAGGTAACTAGTAACAAAAGTGAGTGTAAACGGTATTGCAATGCTTCGAAACAAGGCCTAGGGTTCATACTTTCACTAGTGAAACTTCTCTAAACAATGATAACATAATTGGATCATATAACAATCCCTCAACATGCAACAAAGAGTCACTCCAAAGTCACTAATAGCGGAGAGTTAGCGAAGAGATTATTGTAGGGTACGAAACCACCTCAACTTATTCTTTCTGATCGATCTATTGGGCTATTCCTATAAGTGTCACAAACAACCCTAGAGTTCGTACTACAATAACACCTTAATACACACATCAACCAAAACCCTAATGTCACCTAGATACTCCAATGTCACCACAAGTATCCGCGGGTTTGATTCTATGATATGCATCACACAATCTCAGATTCATATATTCAAACCAACACAAAGAACTTCAAAGAGTGCCCCGAACTTTTTACCGGAGAGTCAAGACGAAAACGTGTGCCAACCCCTATGCATAAGTTCACAAGGTCACATGACCCGCAAGTTGATCACCAAAACATACATCAAGTAGATCACGTGAATATCCCATTGGCACCACAGATAAGCACATGCAAGACATACATCAAGTGTTCTCAAATCCTTAAAGACTCAATCCGATAAGATAACTTTAAAGGGAAAACTCAATCCATTACAAGAAGGTAGAGGGGGAGAAACATCATAAGATCCAACTATAATAGCAAAGCTCGTGGTACATCAAGATCGTGCCAAATCAAGAACACGAGAGAGAGAGAGAGAGAGAGAGATCAAACACATAGCTACTGGTACATACCCTTAGCCCCGAGGGTGAACTACTCCCTCCTCATCATGGAGAGCGCCGGGATGATGAAGATGGCCACCGGTGATGCTTTCCCTCACTGGCAAGGTGCCGGAAGAGGGTCTCAATTGTTTTTTGGTGGCTACAGAGGCTTGCGGCGGCGGGACTACCGATCTAGATTTATTTCTAGGGGTTTCTATATTTATAGGAATTTTTGACGCCGAGAACAAGTCAGGGGGGGTCCACGAGTCAACCACAAGGACGGAGGGCACGCCCTCCACCCTTGTGGAGGCCTCGTGGCTCTTCTGGCCCAACTCTGTTGCTTCGGGGGCTTCTTCTGGTCCATAAAAAATCACCGTAGATTTTCAGCTCAATTGGACTCCATTTGATATTCCTTTTCTGCGAAACTCAAAAACAAGGAAAAAAACAAAAACTGACACTGGGCTCTAGGTTAATAGGTTAGTCCTAAAAATCATATAAAATAGCATATGCATGCATATAAAGCATCCAAGATGGATAATATAATATCATAGAACAATCAAAAATTATAGATACATTGAAGACGTATCATAGTGATGTTTGCATGCAATATAGGCGACGTTGGGAAGTAGACACTTTTAAGAATGTGAGCACCGAGGGACTCAGGTTGTTGGAGGATTTGCCAGCCTTGCTTAGCAAGCATTGCGAAATTAAACAATTCGAAATCCTTGAATCCCAAACCACCCATCGCTTTGGGTTGTGTCATATCCTTCCACAAGACCCAGATTGACTTTCGATGGCCATCTTTACGGTCCTACCCGAATTTCCTTATCGACATGTTTAAGTACTCACGCAGACCCCTAGGAAGCCTGAAGCAGGACATGGAAAAGACTGGCACCACTTGCGCCACAGATTTAACCGAGACTTTTTCCCCATAGTGGATAAGTTTTTTAATCCAGCCTTGAATTTTGCTCCATAAATGATCTTCAAAAACTTGAAAGCACCACTTTTTGGTGATCCCACATCCGATGACATTCCCAAATATTTCTCATTCAGTGTTTCGTTGGGTACTTGGATCAAACCTTTGATTTCAGCTCGAATATTTTCTGGAATCCCTTTGTTGAAGAAGATGAAAGATTTGCCATAGTAAAAAATGAGACCAACCCAAGGGCCAAGCCTTGTTGGCTTTTTTATAAGAGAAACTCCGCGAGCGTTGCGAGTCAGAGCCGAGGCTCGAACCCGGGCGGGCTGGCTGTAACTCCAGCAGCACAACCAACGGGTCGACGCCCCGTCCTCAAGATTTTCCATAGTTGATTCGTTGCCCCGTCGCTTGACAATAAATATCCAGCACCTAGTTGACCTCATTTGCACCCACACTCGTGAATAAAATCTAAGAATTTAAGGCGCCAACAGGCCCACACATCCGTCGTAGACCCATCAATAAGGCACCGACCGGCCCACACGTCCGTCGTGGGCTTCGATTGTGTAAGCCCATCAGTAAGGCACCAACCAACCGGCCCACACGTCCGATATGGGCTTCGATCGCGTGGGCCCAGATACCGCAGTACCCAAGACCAAACCAAAGCGATACGCGATCTTTCCTGAATTCCTCCCTTACCATTCGTGGCTACCCCACGCCACTCCCCACACTCCCCCGCAGGCGAGGGCGAGAGAAGGGGGGAAAGGGGGCGCGCGCACGGCGAGCCCCTCGCCGCCAGGCCGCCGCACTCCGACCGGATCGGACCAGGGCCCTCCCCCTCCGCCCACGACGCGTGGCCGGAGATGGCGTCCCCGAAGCGGCTCCCGTACTCCTCCGCGGGCGCTGGCGGCGGCGGCGGAGCGAGGCGCGGCTCCGGCGCGCTGCCGCCGGTGGTGGTCCTCGTCTTCCTCTTCGTCCTCGCGCCGTCGATCTTCTTCGTCGTGCGCAGCGGCGGCCACGTCCACGTCGCGTCCGGTTCGCCCCCGCCTCACTCCCTAGGACACTTTTGTTAGAGAAACCCCGCTTCCTATGCCATGGATTTCGTACGAGGCGCCATCGATTCTTAATTTCGGCTCCCGCTGCACCTAGGTTGGTCTATCCGCGCTCGGATTCGCTTGGGCTGCGAGTTTGATGCGCTTCTGCGGGTTTGATTTGGCGAGGGTACCGCGAGAGTGGAGTCCGCCGTGTAGATTTGATTTGTGTGGTTCAGGATTGTTATTCAGCAATTCATGTGGTTTGGCCTCAGCCTCTGGGCACTGCTAGGGTTGGATGGGAATCGTAGCTGCAACGTGTTGCTCGGTTGTAAAACCAAAAGGTAATAGACGGAACTGCGAATGATCACGAACCTGTGAGAGGCAGTGGACCTTCTGATTCAAGAGATCTGGATATCCTTCTCCTGTTTTCCTCACTTGGTGCCAGGTTTTATGTCAATCGTAGGTTGGATGTATGGCTGCTGTTAGGAGAAGCCATACTGCATACCCATGGCATAGTAGTAGTGATAACAAATCAAACCTATACTTATCCGTGCAAACTGAACCATGATGGGATGAAATCGTCTTAAGCATGACGAGTTGTCTTTTGCTTTATCATCGGCTAAAACCTTACTTGCCTTTTTTGTTGTTAGCTGTTAGTATTTGTGAACAATGTTTTGTTGTAATGTTTGATAGCAACATTTTATTAACTCAAGATAAATAAGTGATGGCATATTTTGTTCATTTGCAGATCCCAAGGGTGCTGATGGTAACCAGGTATTTACCCATTCTAAAAGGGAGTCAAATTTATTTTACCAGCCTTACTTTCTACGATTCGTCTCACATTGAAGCCTGTCTTGCAGGAAACAGATTGGCAAGAGCAACTGGCAACAAACAATCTGAAATCTGTTTTGTCTAAGGAGGTCAGAACATCTTGCAGTTAGTAGTGTACATGCCCATCTTTCAATTCTATATTTCTGTTTTATGAGGCTGTACTTAGTTTAGACTATCTTGTTCGAACTGTTATGCTGTTCAACATATGAAACCTTAAGTTTCTTCAATTCCTCTGTACTTATAGTCATCCAATTTATTGATCTTCAGGTAATCGATGCTATAGCTGCTAGTCAACAAGAAACAGGCACTCTGAATCTTGACTTCTTTAGGGATCATCCCTCTCCTTCTTGGAAAACTGATGATCTAGTTGATCACAAGATGAATACTAATTTGGTTGTTGACGACAAGGCAAAAACTCAAAACAGTTCTGCAGAACATGTACCTCTAATATATAAAGCACCCAAGGATGGTTCAGGTATAGATATAATTGTTTTTTCTTCTCCAAGTTATTCATTTACATAATTTGACTAGGTAGTAGATAATAAAGTTATTGTCCATGCAGATGGACATCAAGTTGATACAGCAGCAAAAATAGCTCGAAGGGTAAGTAACTGGTATATACTATGTTAATACATTCTTGTCTCTGTTGATAACTTGATATAAATCTTTCATATGACGTCTTGGTACTATTTGGTTGATACAGAAACTACGGGAGATAAGGCGGGAAAAGAGGGCAATGGATTTGGTATGGAAAGATGATGAAGCGCTTGTTAAGCTGGAGAATGCGGCTATTGAGCGATCGAAGGTTGTAGATTCTGCTGTCCTTGGGAAATACAGCATATGGAGAAAAGAGAATGAGAATGAGAACTCAGATTCAACAGTCAGGTTGATGAGGGACCAAATTATTATGGCTCGTGTTTACTCTGTGCTTGCAAAATCAAAGAACAAGCATGGTCTTTATCAAGAACTGCAGAGCCGAATCAAGGAAAGCCATCGGGCCGTAGGAGAGGCTACTGCAGATGCTGACCTTCATCGCAGGTGTGCTGTGTCGAAAGTATTATTGCTTATTTCTTACTCAGTTACCTTGTTCCTCTCTTTTCACAAATATGCTACTTTACAGTGCACCTGATAGAATGAGAGCGATGGGTCAAGTTTTAACCAAGGCCAGAGAAGAATTGTATGATTGCAAGGTGATAAGTCAGAGACTAAGGGCAATGCTTCAGTCAGCAGATGAACAGGTCAGGAGCTTGAAGAAGCAGAGCACATTTCTCAGCCAGTTGGCTGCAAAGACGATTCCAAACAGCATTCACTGCTTGTCTATGCGCTTAACAATAGATTACTATCTCCTTCCTGTGGAGAAACGGAAGTTCCCGAGGAGTGAAAACTTGGAAAATCCAGAGCTCTACCACTATGCACTTTTCTCGGACAATGTCTTGGCTGCCTCTGTTGTTGTAAACTCAACCATCATGAATGCCAAGGTAATTTTCAAGATTCTCCTATCAATGCACTCTTGTATGATAGCTGTTTCTAACGATAATGGTCGATATGACTTTTTCAGGAGCCTGAGAAACATGTTTTCCATCTTGTGACTGATAAGTTGAACTTTGGAGCCATGAACATGTGGTTTTTGCTGAACCCACCTGGCAAGGCCACTATCCATGTTGAGAATGTGGATGAGTTTAAGTGGTTGAACTCATCGTACTGTCCTGTTTTACGTCAACTGGAGTCTGCTGCCATGAAAGAGTTTTATTTCAAGGCTGATCGTCCCACCACTCTTTCAGCAGGTTCTTCAAACCTAAAGTACCGTAACCCCAAGTACCTTTCCATGCTGAACCACTTGAGATTTTATCTCCCGGAGATCTATCCAAAGTTGGATAAGATACTTTTCCTCGATGATGACATAGTTGTGCAGAAAGATTTGACAGGATTGTGGGATGTTGATCTAAACGGAATGGTTAATGGTGCAGTGTTTACCTGTGGAGAGAGTTTCCACCGTTTTGACAAGTATCTTAACTTCTCAAATCCACACATTGCTCGGAACTTTGACCCTAATGCTTGTGGTTGGGCTTATGGGATGAACATCTTTGATCTCAAGCAGTGGAAGAACAAAGATATTACCGGGATCTACCACAAGTGGCAAACCATGGTGAGATTAGTAACATCACCGTAGGATTTCATATCATTGTTCAAATGCATCATATCTCACATTATCCTACCGTTTTCTTCTGTTAGAATGAAGACAGGGTTCTTTGGAAGCTCGGGACACTTCCACCTGGGCTCATGACGTTCTACAAGCTGACGCATCCCCTGGATAAATCGTGGCATGTCCTTGGACTAGGATACAACCCAAGCATCGACCGCTCAGAGATAGACAATGCTGCTGTCGCTCACTACAATGGGAACATGAAGCCATGGCTGGAGCTGGCAATGACCAAGTACCGACCATACTGGACAAGGTATATAAAGTACGACCACCCTTACATCCGCGGATGCAACCTGAGTGAGTAGATGTGATATGAAGCGGCTGGAGAAGGTCACACATCTGAAGCAGAAGTGTCCCCTTTCTCCTTGAAGCATGTAGTAGATTAAGGGAAGTAGTATCGGCTGGAGCTATTCATTGCTTGCACCCTGGAAATTTCTGATGGACGCTCTCAGGATTGATGTGTTATAGTCTTAGCAGTTCCTTTGTTCAATTGATGTGCAGCTTAATATCCAATTTGTTTGGCCAACAAAATCATGCCAAACCTGTTGAACGCGTGCCTGTGGTTGGTGTTACTGTGTTGCTTAGGGCTACTATAGTAGAATTTCTGGAGTGATGGTAATTGTAAGAATTGCATTATCTTTCTGTTGCTCAGATGTGTCGAGGGATAATTGTAAGAATTGCATTATCTTGTTGTTGCTTGGAGTATTTAAGTGGTGGTTTCCAGAATCAAACTCATTAGTTAAGATGGATCAAGGGATAATGACATAAATCAAAGAGAAATATATACAATAATTAAGCCACTGGTTTCTGCCTTGATTGTAGTTTGTGCAAGCCTCAGTCAGAGCTTGCCGAAGTAGTGTGCCAAGGGAGCAGGAGACACCGTCGGGGCATAGCAAAACGTTCTTGCATTGTCTGGTTCGTGTGGCGCTCGTCTTACTCGGGCCGACGGCTCCTGGCTGAACGGGACCGCGCTGAACAACCCGGGAGTCCTGTCAGCGTGCTGGCTGCTCGACGAGCTCTTGGCCATGGCCGGCTCCTCCTCCTCCCTGCCTATCTTGAGCAGCAGCTTCCCCAAGCCCACACCATTCCTCAACGGCGCAATTGGGTGAGCGTACATGCCGCCGTCGCCACGGTCCTCCAGCAGGAGGTGCCCCCGTTGCAACGACTGCCCCAGCGAGGGGCGCCGCAGGGAAGGCAGCTTCACGAGCCCGTGCACAAAGCAGCGGCCGCCGTCTCCGATGAACAACGCGTCCCAGTACAAGAACAGCCGCGGCATGAAGGTCATCACGCCCACCTGTGCGTCCCATCCTGTCGTCGCGCTCAGCGCCGGCGTCATCGGGTTCCGGATACAGTCCCACGCCTCCCGCGTCACCTCCTCCGTCGCCAGGTCGAGGCGCGCGCTCCTCGTCTCCCGCTCCTCCCCTTCCACGGACCAGTACACCGCTCCGTCGGCGCACGCGGGGCCACGGTGGGGCTCGCCGTCTGCTCCGCCGGCGACGTGCACGCTCCTCCAGTCCCCGCGGCCTCCGACCGTGCACACGTGCACTGCTTGCTCCGCGGAGCTATCCTGGAATCCCATGTGAACGATCTTGTATCGCCTCGAACCGGCGTCGAAGCCGAAGCAGTAGGCGTCGGGCTTGTGCCTCCGCGGCGTCTCCGGCGGCAAAGGCAGGGCGAGCGACTCGCCCGTGAAGGGCTCCACCACGGTGATGGAGCCCTGGCCGCGGTCTAGGAAGCAGAGCAGGCCCTTGCAAGTGCCTACCATGTCCGCCGACCTGCCGGCGGTGAACGTGGCCGTGAGTCGCCACTGCTCGTCGAAGAGGAACCCGCTGCCGCCGTCCGAGTCTTGGGCATCATGGACTCGGCTATGTCCGGGAAAGAACACGATGGTGTGGGTCAGGGCCTGCGGTCCGTGGACCATGTGCGCATCGATGAAGGTAGGGGCGGAGATGACGTCGCGCCCCTCCTTGCAGACGCGGCGGAAGCGGCGGAGGTCGCTCGCCTGGAGGCGGAGCAGGACGCTGGCGAGGACGTCTCGGGGGAGAGCATCATTGGCATCGCCGGCCGTCGCCTGGTTCCGGATGGAGCGGCGCTCAGACATTGCAATTGCATCAAACTGGGACATGATTGAGTATCTCCAGATGCATTAGTAATTACGAAATATGTATGTGGCAACCGTATGACAGATTGCAAAACTGCCACACCAAATCATAATGCCAAAACTAACAAACGCGTCCACGCCCTTCCGATCCTGGCCTCGATCCAATCGTGCAGCACCCCTTCTCTCGCCTTATCATATGCAGGTCCACGCCCGTCCGTGGAGTTGCCCGCAGGTCGAGCACCTCATCGCTACTAGCGAGAGCAGAGCCCGCCCACCACGCCGGCGACTCCCACGGTGCCGAGAACGACGTGACGATGGAAAGCCCAGCCCCTATGTTCAAGATCAACTCGCCGTCCCCGGACACCACCGGCCACCCGACCAGCGTCATCGTGCAGGCAACAGTGGAGAGCGCCGTCGGCGAGCTCGGCGCCGCGGTGTCGTGTCTCTGCACGTCCTAGGAATTGGCCGAGTCGGAGAAGTCGGTCCTCAAGACCGAACAGCTCTGGCGCGAGGCTGGCGCTGCCGAGCAGACCTTCTTCTCTGCGTTGGCCAAGCCCGTCATGATACGACTTCATGGACATCCTCTTCAACTCCGTCATCGCACAGGTGCTGCAGGTGGCCGTTGGATCTTGCAACTCCAAGCCAACTCCTCCATCTTGTCTATCCATGTGTATGCTGCACAAACAAATTCTCATGTTGTATTGATGTTGCTGCTCCTGCTCTTGTTTTCAAAGTGTATCTTGTCATGATCTGATCTGATAGACACTTTGTTGTTTGCTTGTATCACTTGTTGATGAGCAGGTGGTCGTGTTTCTGTCAGGTTCAGGAAACTGAACTGACGATCATCTACAGCTCATGACAAATTCATACAACAAATAGCTAGTTTTGGGTAGTGAAAAAACAGAACTTTGGTGCACAGAAGCTTGTGGAACCAAGTAAGGAGCGACATCCTGAAGCTTAGGGGGTGTTTGGTTGAGAAGTCATAGGACTTTTTCTAGTCCCAGGAACTAATCAAAAAAGACTCTCTAGTAGAGTCTTTTTCTAGTACCTGTAGAAAAAGTCCTTTCCGTTTGGTTACTAGGGACTTTTTAAGGACTTTTTCTAGTCTCTGGGACTAAAAAGTCCCTGAACCAAACACCCCCTTAGTCGCCGTCCGATCTTCAATGGATGTGGACCTGGTCATTTTCCCCCGGCAAAGTGGTAACTCAATTCCGATCAAGTGTTGAATCTCAGATATTCAGACACTGTCCTGACAGTTTCTGATGTGCTACAATAGAATATCATCCATATGTGTCGTCTTAAAACTTTTTTTATTATGCATAAGATAGAACAAACTGTCACTTGTAATTAAGTTGGTCAGGCCATTCGCAAAGAAATATAAATTAAGTTAGTAGCAATGGAATGCATCAACCGCGTACAAAGTTTAAGCTTGCCAGAAAGAAAAAGGATTCAATAGTGATGTTGTTGAGGAAAAGTTGTTGGAGTGTGATCATGTTCCTCTCTGTCAGCAATGGAGGCGAAAAACCATAACGATAACATTTGACCCGGATGAATTTTTTTTTAAGAACATACCTTTGATAACTTTTGTATAAATGATGTGATAATATACACACCAAAGAGTTATGACTTACGTGTAAATACCCAGGCAACTTTGACCTGGGAAAAAAGGTTGTTGAAAAACTTAACCCTGATAACTTCTTTTGTATAATAGCATAAGAACTTACGCATCACAGAGCTGATAGTACACGTATAAACATCATGATAACTTTTGACCTGGGATAAAAAGTTGTTTGAAAACATATCATGCAAGTTCTATGTAAATACCATGATAATATACTCACCGCATCCATAATAACTAAAAAGTTGCTAAATATATGCCCACGATAAATTCTATGTAAATAGCTTGATAATATAGAGCCGATATCAACATTCAAGGAGGGCTATTCTACAAGTACAGACTTTTGGGTCACTGCCAGTCGTACTACTAGGCCGTTTCTGGCGGTCTATTTGTATGTTGATTGCTTTCTGTTTGTTGGATGTTGATGTGTTGTCACCTTGTGCTATGTAGCCTCATGCTGGAACGAAATGGCATTGAAAAGTTCGGTTGTCGTCCGCTTGCTTCTTTTGTGATTTTGCACTTTGTGTTCTCGTTCGATGTATAATCAATCGAATGCACGCTGCTAATCCATTTGGTTTACTGTTTACGCCAACATGTTCTGTTTATTTTTTGCTTGTTAAATAGATATGTGATTTAGTGTACATGAGCTTCTAAATTTCGATGACAAGTGGCAGTTTATCTCTTAAGAAATCTGAAGAGAAATGCATTGTGGAAGGATGGCAATGTTTTTTGCCGCTTCTCTAGATTTTGAGTTTAAATTCATGCTTCTAAATTTCAGTGACAAGAGGTACTACATTTCAATGAAGTGTTTTTGATTTATTTATTGTGATGAATGAGTTGCCTAAATTCAAAATATTTGATGATTTGGTAGTTGGTATAACATACATGACTACTGGTAGTCATGTAGTCATGTGGTTAAACAGAGTTTGTGGCGAGATTTTAGTTTTAAAATTGATAACAACAGACGAGTAGTCCGATAACCCAAACGATATTTTTGTCCATAACAACATATGCACAATATTGATAACTTTTGGCAATACCGGACAATAACTTTTGACCCAAAAATCTATTGAAACGATGAAAAAGGTTCAGGTTTTCAAGCCCATTAATACAGCCCAGTGGTATATGTGTAAACATCATGGTAACTTACATAGCGCAGATGCGGTAACTTATGCAACACAGGCCTGATAACTTTTTGGACCAAGGAAAAGAAGTTGTTGAAACATCCCCGGTAACTTTTATGTGTATATGATGGTAATTTACGGGCACCAACCTGATAACTTGGTTGCAACACCATGGTAAACTTTACTTCCAAGGAATTTTTATAGAAAAATACACTGGTAACTAATGTATAGGTAACATGCTAATTTATGCATTGCATACCCGATAATTTACTCACAAACACCATTGTAAATTTAACATGTGGAAAAAAAGTTATTGAAACATACCCTCGGTAACTTTTGCGTAACAACATGATAATTTGGGCAATGCATACCCACTTTCATACAAACACAGTGGTAACTTTGACCCGTGGGGAAATATGTTATTGAAACATAACCCCGGTAACTTTTGCGAATATCATGACAATTTATGCACCGCATACACGATAATTTACGTACAAATACCATGATAACTTTGACCTGTGGGAAAACAAGTTACTGAAACATACCACCATAACTTTTGCGGAAATATCATGATAAATTATGCACCACATACACGATAATTTACATACAAACAACGCGCTAACTTTAAACCTGGGGCAAAAAGGTTGTTGAAAACATACCCCTGATAACTTGTGTGAAAGTAACACGGTAATATATGAACCACATGCCCCGATAACTTACGTACCCTCGGCAACTTATGTGAGCAAGGTAATATATGAGCCGCATACCCGATAACTTAACTAAAAACACGGTGGTAATTTTTACCAAGAAGGGAGAAAAATTATTGAAAAACATACCCCCGGTAAGTTTACGTGAAAATAGCATGATAATATATGAACTTCATATTGTTAACTTATGTACAAATACCATAGTAACTTTTATCAAGGAGTGAAAAAATTGTTGAAAAACATACCCTCCGATAACTTATGTCAAAAGGAAATGGTTATATACAAACCGCATACCTAATAACTTACAAAGAAAACTCGTGGTAACATTGACAAAGGGGGCAAAATTATTGGAAAACATAACCCTCGATAAGTTGTGTTAAAATACGACGATGACTTGCATACCATGGGCATGGTAACTTATGTAATTTATGTGGAAATACCATGCTAACTTGCACACCACATACGTCGTAACGTATGTTTCCCAGACGTGGTAACTTTTGACCAAGGAAAATCGTCGGAACATACCAACATGAGATCTAGTTTCGAAAATCTCGCCACGTCGAATCTTTTATGTGAAAACGACTTTTTCAACGGACCGATCCTTTGAGCTATGAAACATTTGAATTTTCAGAACAGGGATAATTTAGGAGGACATCTGCTTTTTGGTTCTCTACTACGTACATTCATGTGCATGTGAAAAACGGTGGGTCGGAGGACCATTTTTATGTGCTCCCCCCCGGTAACTTATATGAAAATAACAAGGTAGCTTGCACACCACAGACATGACAACTTATGTAACCCAAGCGTGATAACTTTTGGTCCAAAAAAAAGCCGCCGAAACATACGAACATGGGATTTAGTTTCAAATATCTCAACGCGATGAGTCTTCTATATGAAAACGGTTTTTATATTGAACCGACGGTTTGAGATACAAAATATTTTAAAGTTTTTGAATTGAGAAAATCTAGGATTACTTTGTCATCTAATGCGTACATGCATGTGCATGTGGAGAACGGTACGAGAACCATTTTTATGCCCCTGATAACTTATGTGAAAATAGCACGGTAATTTGCACACCACAGATGTGATAACATATGTAGGTCAGGCATGGTAACTTTTGACCCAAAAAAAAGTCATGGGAATAAACCAACATGGGATCTAGTTTTAAAGATCTCGTCGCGGCGAATCTTTTATGTGAAAACGGTTTTTACATTGGACCGACGGTTTGAGCTACAAAACATTTTGAATTTTTAAAATAGTGAGAATCTAGGACAACATCAGCTTTTTTGTCCTGTAGTGCATGTATGTAATTAAAGGAAGAAATGCACGTGAAAATGAGTCATCTTAATGCATGCATGCATGTAATTAGAAAAGGGAAGAAAGTGTGCGGTACTTTTGCTATATGCCACACGTGTGACAAATATCACAATCCTAGTAATTATTAGGAATCGATTGGATCCTGATCGCGATGAGTTTTTTCTTCTGGGTCCGTCTATTCTTCAGGCGCCTGAGAAAAACTTTGGTGCCGGTCACTTAGACCATCAGATCAATATCCAACGGTTGAGAACGTGCGTCCACTATTTATCTTCTCCCTTCCCGCGTTCTTCTTCCTCCCGCAGCCCCCCAGCTTGCCCCACCCTAACCATCGGCTTCCACCACCCGTGGCCGGCGGGCGCTACTGTGCTCCGCCCCGCCCCGCCCTCCCCTCACCGCCGTTGTTGGCCGCCGACTCGACCATCCCTCTAAACCCCGCCGCAACAGAGAAGAACTCGGGCGATCCTCTGCACCCCGACCCTTGAGATAGATAATGGAGCAACGACTATCCCTAACATAGATAGTGGGGCAATAGATTCTCCGACGAGGTTTTTACTTCTCCGGTGAGGTAGAAAGGAAGGATGGAAGAGGTGACCATCCCTGCCCCAGCGAGGGACGCCGCAGGGGAGGCAGCTTCACGAGCCCGTGCACCCAACAGCGGCCGCCGTCTCCGATGAACAACGCGTCCTAGTACATGAACAACGACGGCATGAAAGTCATCACGCACACCTGTGCATTCGATCCTGTCACCGTGCTCAGCACCGGCGTTATCCAGTTCCGGATCCAGTCCCACGTGACCTCCTCCGTCGCCAGGTCGAGGCACGCGCTCCTCATCTCCTACCCCTCCCCTTGACCCCTTCCATGGACCAGTACACCGCTGCGTCGGCGCACGCGAGGCCACGGTGGGCCTCGCCGGCTGCTCCACGGACGACGTGCACGCTCCTCCAGCTCTCGCCGCCTGTGACCGTGCGCACGTGCACTGCTTGCTCCGCGGGGCCATCCTGGAATCCCTTGTGAACAATCTTGTATCGCCTTGAACCGGGGTCGAAACCGAAGCAGTAGCAGTTGGGCTCGTGCCTCGACGACAAAGGTAGGGCGAGCGACTCGCCTATGAAGGGCTCCACGGTGTTGATGGAGCCCTGGCTGTCGTCGAGGAAGCAGAGCAGTCCGTTACAAGTGCTTATCATGCCCTTCGACCTGCCGGCGGTGAGCGTGGCCGTGAGTCGCCACTGCTCGTCAAAGAGGAAACCCGGTGCCGCCGCCCGAGTCTTTGGCATCATGGACTCGGCTTCGTCCGGGAAAGAACACGACGGTGTGTGTCAAGGCGCGGTCCGTGAACCATGTGCTCGTTGATGAATGCAGGATCTGAGATATTGAGTATCATGCATTGCCATAGGCTTCTGAAATATTTTGCTGAAGTTATATATAAAGATAATGCATGCTAAATTTCATAATTGCATGGTCATAATTGCATAATAATTGAAGTTCACTTCACTTGTAATGTAAACTGATAACAAAATGGCAAATTGACAATGTATACATATAAAGTGATAATTCAACTAAAAATCTATTACAAATTATTAAGATCTACTTGATGCGCTTAATAAATTCTCGCACAGGAAAGTTGTGTTTAGCTTCATTCGCATAATGTTTCAGCAAGTATAATAAAAACTGCTTTCTTAACTCATCAATCATGCAAAAGCAATATATGTAGTTAGCACGAATACTTTATGTGAAATTTCTAAAAACATGTGTAACAGACAATACTCACCACGCAAACCCACTTCACCATGTCTTTATGCTCATAGAGGTATGATGTGCGTGTATGCGTTCATAGAGGTGAGTGTATGCGCGTGTATATGAGCGCTTGTGTCTGTACTAATGCTAAAAAAAGCATAAATGAAAAAAATAGCCAGACAAATCCCTGCAATTTCCTAAATTGTTATCATATAAATATGGTGATAACAAAAATAAATGTTTGTATTATAAATTTATTATCCATCTTTGCTCATTGAAATACCATTAGGAAATAAACGTTGCCATTTTGATATATCAGAATGCCATACAGTTGCTTTATTTCGAGTGTTTCTTTGAATTCCCTTGCAAAACCTTTTAATTTCACCAAGCGCCTTAGAATTTCCATCTCTGGCGATTGTGTTGTACGGATAGGGTCTAGAATAGATACGCGACATGCCTCTTTGTTGATGACGTACAAGATGTACCGATCGATGAATTCATATGGAAGATAAATCTATAAGTGGTAGCTATTAAAAACAACAATAAACCATAACAAACAATGGACAAAAGACCCTTACTTACCATGTTGCATGATGCAATGTTGTTGTCTATCCTAGGCCAGCTATCAAACAAAGTTGTCAACATCTGAATAGTTTCCTTATCGTGGAACTTTTGATCTCGTGTTGAATCCCGCATCATGGACTCAGTAAAAATATATATTTAGAAACATGTTGATACTAATGATATTGAATGAAGAATTATGATAACTTGCACAAAATTATAGATCCATGTAGTGTATAGGAAGGTCTGTGAACAATATTCCCTCATCACATGCCAGTATACACACGGTGATGTTGAAACAATCATTGTCCATAGACTGCTCCATGCTAGTAGAACGCTCGTGCATTGCCATGGACCAACAAATGGATCTATCACGAGCCCCTCAACTTCAGCTCTTCGATCATTGTGTTATTACTTCACTTTGATGTCAACTTACTCCAAATCCACCCGGTGTTACCTCCAAGTCTATCAAGTTTTTGAGTTCCATCATCCTAGGGATAATTGTCTGTGCATTACAACGGGACTCAAATATGATCCTCATGCATATGTTGCAATATTGTCAATTGTTTTACTATTTTTTAGCCATTTATGTTAAATCGGTTAGAATGGAATTGCACCCTCGAGAAACATTTACCTTCCAACAAGCATGGGAGGCAATGATAGATGCGCCTCTCATTTATATAAAAAGAATAGTTAAACATTTGCATTCGAGCTAATATGGGATATAGCGAGAGGCGCAACTCTCACTTTTGTACATACAATAGTTACGGTAGCAAGCGATGAAACCCCCCAGATTCTGGAACATTTTCATTTCGATGAAAATGCGGGTAGGCCTCTTTGGGAGGAAGAAGCATTTCAATGATTCATTTTCTTTTCAACCACGTACCCAAGTTTCACTCATATTTTTGTTACTTCTAGCGTTTTCGAGTTGCTTGTAAATTGCGAGCCCTAATCCCATTCCACTACCCATTAATCAATCCATTCTTTGTAGTAGCAACTCATAACTGTGCAGATGTATGTCCATTGTTTTGATATAAAACATTAAAAGAAAAGTCAGGCCATGTACTTCCCAATCAAAAAAAATTGTGCTCTTATTCAGACCTTCGGATGATGAATGAAACTTGTGAGATGCCATGCATGCATGTTTATGTTATTCAAATGCCAGGGCATACATAATGTTGTCTAAAAGACTTGTAATCGTGAGCAAGCTTCCACTGGTTTGTAACACAGAGCATAAATTTTGTTTATTTAAATATATATCATCAGTGTGGAATGCGTGTAAACCTGGAAACCAGGGCATGCCTTGAACTATCTCTGAATGGCTTGAGCTTGTACTCCTAACTGTTTCACCACTAAATCCGTTCAATATCATCAGCATGATCAACCTTTCCCCTTTACTTTCTCATGTGCAACAACCCGTGTACTGTCAGGCTCGTTGTTGTGTAAATCTTCTTTTAGAGTCACCTGCTATTTATGCCTTGTCTTGCTCAAACAAAAACTTCAAAATGTGAATAGAATTTGTTGAAGTAATTAGCATAGAAAAGCCTAGCAGAATACAACATGGCACATTTTTTTAAAACTTAATTATTGTTATCAAACCAACAAAGTACTGAAAGTAATTTACTACTATAGTTTAGTACATTTTTCTTCAAAATTATAGCAGATGAATAATGGCCAACGACCTAAAATCATTCACTTATGCGTTTGGTTGAAGGTGCCATATGAATGGGTTTGGACCGTCCAGTTTTTTTTAGGATGGAACCATTCAATTCATGTGTTTGGCTATATATAAAAGATGAGCTAATTATTTAAGAAGGGACCACCAGTCATGCTCATATGATCATGCATGCAATGGGTGGCCATATGATTCGACCGATTTTTTGGGATGGAATGGTTCACCATCTTCAAAGCATATTCTCTTTTTTTAGTGAAACCATTCAAATGCTTTATAATCAAACATGTCTATTTTTGAAATCACCAGCAGGCTTCTTTATTACGATACGGTGATACCTATCGTCCCGCGTGAAATCAGAGGAGCTCACGACGCTGTTGACGCCACCACCATAGCCTTTGTCGTGTGCGGGTATGGCCAAGGTAGGACAAGGAAGTACGTATACCATGCAAAGAGGGAAGACACAATACCGTCTTGTTAGTTCACCAGTAAACAATTTGGGTCAATGACGAAGTGGATTACCAAAGAGAACAGAGGGGAAACCATCATATCAGTGAGTGGCATACTCAGCACCTTCCTTCTCATCACTATCTTTGTTCATGCTCTCCGCTGGTTGCTGTTCAAGAAAACAAAAATTCTAGTTTACTACAGACATAATAAAATAAATGGTGAACTACGCTAAAACGTCTTATTGATCATGCAATAAGCTAGCCCCAAATCGAAAATTTCCACTCACATAAAAAATACGAGAAACAATATGTATATAATGATTTTACCTCATAATGAATTTTTTGAGAAAATCATATTATATATGTGGACGGCTTCACTCCAAAAGTATGAAACTCCTCAAGTTGAAAACCTAAAATAAGGGAAAGTGGGATCTCCTTCGGTCATTTCAACAAAAGGGAAAAAGTTTTATCTTAGCGACCAATCGGAATTGTTGAAAGTCCAGCACATCAGTCTTTCAGCAAATGTATACCTGCAAAGCAATTATTTCTCTGAGTGAACTCTGAACTCTTTTGTGTAACATGTAAATATAACATCAAATTACAGTTGAGGAATATGGTGTACATCAGTACATGCATGTGTGGTAGGTGGCCCTATCAGAATCACGAGAAAGACATTTAGTTATGACAACGTCTTTTTTGTAAGGGCCGGAGAGGTTATATAATGAAAAGAAGATTCAGAGAAAGGTATTGTTGGAATTTTGCTAGTAGGCCTTTGGCCCAAAGCGCAACTAAAATTCTGAAATTCTCTTGGCCCATTCATGCACACATGTGAGTGGAGTGAGTGAGGCTAAAGTTTAGTCCCACCCCGGAAGTTGAGAGAGAGTTGCACCTCTTTATAAGGTGAGCTCTTCTACCACTTGTATGAGCATGAGAAGAGGAGACCTACACGCGCGCTCCTCCTTCTCGCTCGCCGTGCCGCGCTGCGCCGCGCCGCGCCACGGGATTGAGCCGAGGACAGAGCTATGCACGTTATCTATATTTTTGCTGTTCGGGAAAAATTAATGAGTCATTAATTAATAATTAACGGACGCGGCCACGGCCGCTTCATATGGTTTCTCACTGCCAACGAGCTCAAACAATACAACATCAATTTCATCAATCTCTCTTTATCTTCCTTTTATATGGCATTACTCCAAAACCCTAGCCGCGGTCGCCACTTCCGCATCACGCCATCACAAGGCGGTCGATCTCCAGGGTCACCACGGAGAGCCATGCCACCAGTTTCTAGCGTCCGCCGATCCAGTTGATCGGTTGCCCTAGAGAGTTTTTATCCCGATTCTTGAATCGGGGTTTTTCTCTCTTCCACCGATCGCATTGATAGGCATATTTTTGGTTTTTGATCTAAGACTGGTTCATGTTACCAGCCACCGCGGTCGACCCCACGCGTCTCTACTCCGACACCGGCGTGACAACCCGACCTCTTCACCAAACCGACAGCCTTGCGCGACACAGCGGCCCGTCATGGCCGTTGTCTCAGCGTCTGCCGCCCGTCGTTCTACGTCGACCATCGCCGTCCTGCTCTGAACAGGCTCCTTCATCACCTACCCCCTCCTCCGTGTATGTATGCCCCCCCCCCCCGCGTGGCGTTGCATTCATCGCTCGTGCATGGCC